>NC_080426.1:27802566-27981314 GCF_029873635.1 Malania oleifera | reverse complement strand
ATATTTATATATATGATTTATATTTGGAAAAATACTGTTTAAATGATGATATGTTGAATACGTAGAAAATTTGTTTAGTGTGGCATGAGTATAAAAATGTTGTGAAATACTGTTTTTTTTTTGAATGGGGACGATATGGATTTCTATGATGGAAACCGGCGTACGGGCTGAGATATTTTTATATGTATATGTGATTTGCCGGTGTAATGGACCGTGCTATGTGGATGAGTTTTGCCTGTGTACGGTCCGTGCTATGTTATTTGCCAGCGTACGGTCTCTGGTATGTGGTTTGGCCACCTACGGGCCGTGCTATGTGATTTGCCGGCGTACGGGCCGTGCTATGTGGATGAGATTTGCCAGCATACGGGCTGTGCTATCTGATTTGCCGGCGTATGGGCCGTGCTATGATAAAATGTGTAATACCGGCGTACGGGCCGATGATTTTCATGATACACGTATACATGTGAAATGATATGATTGATGTGAAAATAAGTGATATGAGATATCTATGTATCAAAGATTTTAGTATATGTATATGATATCAGAACCTGGTTTACTTGATTTAGGCTAGCACTTGCACGGTACCATTGCTATGTGTCCATGGTCTTCATGATCATGATATCTGTGTTAACGCTGCTGTACGGAGTGGTGTGAGATTGGATGGTCGATGTGGTTATTTTCAAGAAGTGTGCTGTTATCGCCCCTGGTGTACGGACCAGTCTGGGTAGACCCATCGGACCTACAGACTACTGTTTGACTCGGCAGTGGTCGGCCAACCATTGTCAGGTCCCGCCTTCGGGCCACACAACCCAGTCATGTGGGGGTAATACATGACAACAGCCAGCTAACCTATCAGGATTGTTTTATGTTATTATTAGTGTATGAGATGAGACATGTATGTTTTCCCAGATTTGATAAACAGTATTGAATATGTTATGTATGGTATATGTATAACACATAATACTCATGTTGCCACACACTGGTATTAGTTTATTTCGCTTACTGAGAGGTGTCTCACCCCTAAATCTTATACATTTTTCAGGAGCCCCTAATAGGAGAGCGGGAAAAGCCCCGCTGATCTAGATCAGTTGTTTGCCCTCTTTGGAAGGGTAAGTTTTTGGTAGGGACAGTTAGGTTTTGTGGGGATTGTCCCTAGATTTCATTTTTGAGATGTATATACTGTGAGATAGTAATTGTAGTGACTCTGGTATGTGTTATGCACTTTATGATGAGATGTATATGATTTTATACTTTCTGCTGCGTAGGCTTCTGCTGTATGTTTTGTTATATCCCTGGTGCCCATGGGCCCAGGTGGATTGTGACCTGCTGAGCCGGGATGTATGATGTGATAATAATTTATATATATATAAAAAAAATATGTGAAAAAGGAGCAGGTCGTTACAGTTGGTATCAGAGCCTAGGTTGCTAGGTTCTGTAGACTTTAGAGTGCAGCAGGAATAATACCAGAGTTTAGGAAAGGATTTGAGATTTTGTTCTACAGTCTAGAGGCAGGACTTCCGTGGTAGTTTCTGTGTTTTTCATGGGGTGACGATTTCAGGAAAACCATAGTAAGCTATTGTCGGGTTGTGTTCCTAGAATGTAGGTTTGGGGATTAACAATGAGTTAGAAATGTTGAGATGAATGGTGAGGATAGGTGGGTAAATTATGAGGATAGGATTACTGAATTGCAACTGCTATTTTCCAGGATGGATCTAGAAGGAAATAGTGCCATAGGAGTGGCAGTGATGGAGCATGACCATCAGGTGCAACTAGGACCGACTATGATGCGGTATTACGTAGCGTGGCTCAGCAGGTTACGGCTGAGATTGCTAGGAGCTCGAGGGAGCAGAGTGGTCCATCTACAGGCCATGGGTGCACTATTGAGAAATTTACAAAGATGAATCCTCCAGCGTTCTCAGGTGGAGTTGATCCTGTAGCCGCTGAGAACTGGATGCAGGAGATGGAGAAAATCTTGGTTGTGCTGCAATGTACTGAGGAACAAAGGGTCCTCTTTGCCACCTATAAATTGATAGGAGAGGCTGAGAGGTGGTGGACTGCGGTGAGACTATTAGAGCAGCAGAGGGTGACTCCAATAGCTATGACATGGGACCGATTTAAAGATCTGTTCTTTGACAGATATTTTCCAGCTACTGTGAGGGAGGCTAAGGTAGAAGAGTTCCTGAGTCTGAAGCAGGGACAGCTATCCGTCCAGCAGTATGCAGCACGTTTTATCGAGCTCTCTCGATTCGCCCCATACATTGTTCCTGATGAGGTGAAGAAAGCGAGGCAGTTTGAGAGAGGCCTGAGGCGGAGAATATTCAGGCAGGTGGTGGTGCTGCGGATCCAGGACTTCGCTGAGTTGGTCGACAGGGCGGCCTTGGCAGAGATTGGTGAGCGTCTTGATGCGGATGAGCAGGGACAGAGGAAGAGATCTGCATCTACGAGCTACCAGCAGGGTCACAGGCCGGGTCAGTGGAGGAGAGGTAATCATGGTAGAGGGCGGAGATAGGAGATAGGAGGACGCGAGGTGCAGACAGGGCAGGGTCCTCCAGTTTGTCAGACTTGTGGTAGGAGGCACTGGGGAGAGTGTTGAGCTGGTGGTGTAGTGTGCTACCGCTGCGGTAGATCGGGACATATAGTGCGAGATTGTCCTACCCCGCCAGATGCAGCTCCGGTGTGCTATCGCTGCGGTATATCGGGGCACATGGTACGAGACTGCCCTACTCCACCAGATGCAGTTCCAGCTCCTAGACCATACCGGGGAGGTTATCAGGCACCACGGGGGGGCCAGTAGAGGAATACGGCTCCAGCCAGGGTGTTTACTCTGACGCCGGGTGAGGCTGAGGCGTCAGGTGACGTGGTGACAGGTATGGTCATTATGCTTTCTTTTAAAGTTATTGCATTATTTGATTCAGGAGCTACACACTCGTTTGTGTCCTTGGGATGTATTAAATTATGTGAGGCTGAAACACAATCATTAGATGTTAAACTGTTGGTATCTACACCGACTGGGTCGGTGGTGAGGTGTGGTAGGGTACTCCGCAACTGCCCAGTAGAGATTCGGGGGAAAACATTGTCTGTTGATTTGATAGTGTTAGACATGCATGGGTTTGACGTTATATTTGGCATGGATTGGCTAGCGGCTAATTTTGCCAGCATAGATTGTCGTGCACGAGAGGTGATATTTAGACCCCTGGGGGAAGCAGAATTCAAGTTTGTAGGGTCGCATATACAATCCTCGCCTCAACTAGTTTCAGCTATTCAGGCCAGGAGACTACTACTGAGTGGTTGTCAGGGGTTTGTGGCGGTTGTGAAAGAGATGTCAGAGAATGAGTCGAAACTTGCTAGCACGCTTGTAGTGAAGGAGTTTGTGGATGTTTTTCCAGATGAGTTACCAGGCTTGCCACCCGACCGTGAGGTGGATTTCTCTATTGATCTACCTCCCGGTACAGCGCCGATTTCTAAAGTACCTTATCGAATGGCGCCAGTGGAATTAGCAGAATTGAAGAATCAGTTGCAAGATCTGCTAGATAAGGGCTTCATACGGCCCAGTGTATCTCCGTAGGGAGCTTCAGTTTTATTTGTGAAAAAGAAAGACGGGACTATGAGGATGTGTATAGACTATAGGGAGATAAATAAAGTGACAATCAAGAATAGGTATCCTCTACCCCGTATCGATGATTTGTTTGACCAGCTCCAGGGTACACGGGTGTATTCGAAGATTGACCTCAGATCTGGCTACCATCAGGTGAAGGTGAAAGCAGAAGACGTCTCAAAGACGGCCTTCAGGACTAGGTATGGGCATTACGAGTTTCTAGTGATGCCATTTGGTTTGACGAATGCTCCTGCGGTATTTATGGACTTGATGAATAGAGTCTTCCACCAATACCTAGACCAGTTTGTTGTTGTTTTTATTGATGATGTACTGGTCTATTCTAGGAACTATGAGGAGCATGAGACGCACTTGAGGCAGGTTTTGCAGACACTTCGGGAAAAGAAGTTGTACGCCAAGTTCAGTAAATGTGAATTTTGGCTGGAGAATGTCGTGTTCTTGGGGCATGTTGTATTTGGAGGCGGTATTTCTGTGGATCCTAGCAAGATTGAGGCTGTAGTGAATTGGGCTAGACCGAGAAATGTCCAGGAGATCAGGAGTTTCTTGGGGCTAGCAGGCTATTACCGTCGTTTTGTTGAGGGATTCTCAACTTTGTCAGGGCCTTTGACACGACTGACGAGAAAGAATGTTAGATTTGAGTGGGACGATAGTTGTGAGCAGAGTTTTCAGGAGCTGAAGCAGAGACTAGTCACAGCACCAGTGTTGATCATCCCATGTGGGGGTGAAGGGTATACCATTTACAGTGATGCGTCCTTGAAGGGACTTGGCTGTGTATTAATGCAGCATGACAGGGTAGTGGCGTATGCATCCAGGTAGTTGAAAGAATATGAGAAGAACTACCCTACCCATGATCTTGAGTTGGCTGCAGTGGTACACGCACTGAAGATTTGGAGGCATTACCTGTACGGTGAGCAGTGTGAGATCTTCTCTGACTATAAAAGTTTGAAGTATTTCTTTACGCAGAAAGAACTGAATATGAGGCAGAAAAGGTGGTTGGAGCTGATTAAGGATTTTGATTGTACCATCAGTTATCACCCAGGGAAAGCAAACGTGGTAGCTGATGCGTTGAGCAGGAAATCCAGGGAGCCAGTGTTGGCGGCTATGAGGATTCAGCATCCGATCATAATGTATTTGGAGAGACTCGGCATAGAGTTGGTGGAGAGTGATCTCCCAGTATGTATTGCCAGCCTAGTGGTACAACCTACCCTGCAGGAGAGAATTAAAGCTGCCCAGAAGGAAGATCCAGAGCTAGTGAAGGTGATAGACAGAGTACAGAGTGGGCAGGGGGAGGGGTTCAGTATTGCAGATGATGGAGCTTTGCAGTTCCGTTCTAGATTATGTGTTCCTGCCGATACTGAGATCAAGAAGACTATTCTAGATGAGGCTCACAGATCTTTGTATATAGTTCATTCCGGTAGTACGAAGATGTATTGAGATCTGCGAGAGTCATACTGGTGGAGTGGTATGAAGAGAGAGATTGCTGAGTATGTAGCACAGTGTTTGACGTGCCAGCAGGTAAAGGCTGAGCACCAGAGACCGGCAGGGCAGTTGCAGCCGTTATTCATCCCGGAGTGGAAGTGGGATCACATATCGATGGACTTCGTGTCAGGACTGCCGACGACGTTACATGGTCATAATGCCATCTGGATGGTTGTTGATCGATTGACGAAGACCGCCCACTTTATTCCCATCAAGATCAGCTACTCCCTCAGCCGTTTAGCGGAGATTTACATTCAGGAGATAGTACGTTCTCATGGGGTGCCTGTATCTATTGTATCGGATCGAGATCCACGATTCACATCATGATTTTGGAGGAGTTTGCAGGAGGCTCTGGGGTCTCAGTTATCGTTTAGTATGGCATTCCATCCTCAGTCAGACGGGCAGACTGAGAGGACGATACAGATATTAGAGGACATGCTCAAAGCGTGTGTACTAGACTTTGGGGGTAGTTGGACTCAGTTCATGCCATTAGTAAAATTTGCGTATAATAACAGTTATCAGTCTAGCATTGGCATGACACCATTTGAGGCTCTGTACGGTAGGAGATGTCGTTCTCCTTTGTTTTGGGATGAAGTGGGTGAGCGGCGAGTAGTGGGACCAGAGCTGGTTCAGCAGGCGTGTGATAAAGTTCATCTTATCAGGGATAGGATCAGTGCAGCTCAGAGCCGACAGAAGAGTTATGCCGACCATCGCCGCAGGAATTTAGAGTTTGATGTAGGTGATCACGTATTTTTGAAGATAGCTCCGATGAAAGGAGTTATGTGATTTGGGAGGAAGGGTAAACTTAGTCTTAGGTTTATCGGTCCATTTGAGATTCTAGATAAAGTGGGACCGGTAGCCTACAGGCTAGCTTTGCCACCTGTATTGTCCAGGATTCACAACGTATTTCATGTTGCTATGTTGAGGAAATACGTCCCAGACCCTTCTCATGTCATCAATTATGATGAGTTGGAGCTTAGTGATTCACTGGGATATGAGGAGGTACCAATACAGATTCTGGATAGGAAAGTGCAAGAGCTACGTAACAGGACGATTCCTCAAGTAAAAGTCTTGTGGAGGAATCATGCAGTAAAAGAGGCTTCTTGGGAGTCTGAGGAGCAGATGAAGCAGAGGTATCCACATTTATTTCAAGAAGTCTGAGTGAATAAATGTAAATAGTTAAGTAGTTTTCTATTGCAGGTACATATAATGGTTGAATAGTGTAGTACTTTAGTTTTGGGAGAATGGTTTTCTTTTGTATATGTAATCTTCCAAGACTCGAGATGTAACCACGGTATTCCTCCGCCATAAGTGAGGGTAGGTAATAAAATGAGTAGACCCTTTTTCCTGATTAAAGGATGGCGAGTTACGGAAACAGTAAATTTCGAGGACGAAATTCTTTTAAGGGGGGAGGAATGTAGTAACCGGGAAAATAATAATAATAATAATAAAATTTAATTTAAAAAATATATATATGTATATATAATAATAATAAAATAATAAAATAAAATTAATTAATTAAATTAAATAGTAAAATGAATAGTATGATAAGGAAAATATATATATATATATATATATATATATATTGAAGCATGTATATATATATATATATATATATATGTGTGTGTGTGTGTGTGTGTGTGTGTGTGTGTGTGTATATATATATATAAGTAAGTTATTATGATATGTATTTAACATAAAGGTTAAAGGTGTATATATATATATATATAAAGTGGGAAGCTTCTTCAAGAAGCTAAATTGGATATTTGTGGAAGTGCTCTCTCTCTCTCTCTCTCTCTCTCTCTCTCTCTCTCTCCTACGACTCTCTCTCTTCGATCCCGGGTTAGTTTTACGCCGGATCGACAAACCGAAACCACCACGACGCTCCTGGCGAAGTTCTCTACAAGTCTGCCGAAGCGGATCGTCAGGGAAACGAAATTGGATTTCATCCCAAATCCAAGGTAAGGCTTTATATTCAATATTTGAATTTTTGACAGTTGAAGAAAATGATATACGCGAAAAAAATATTGAACTTTAATACTGAAAATTTTCAGTTCCAGGGTATTGATTGGGAACGTTGGGAATCATCCCTAAGTTGAGGTAAGACTTTTTAAGTCGAATTTGACTTAGTGGTAGTTATAGAAAATGTTGTACGTACGAAAATACTAAACTTTAATTCTGCGAGTTTTCATTTTCAGGGTATTGAGTTGAGAACCTTGTGGGTACGGGGAAGATTTTCTTAGGGGCTTTTCAGGAATCAGGTAAGGGGATAAATTAAGCTAGTTTTGTTTTGAGAAAATGTATGTATATATATAGCATCTGGTTTCAGGAAAAATAAATATATTTATATATATGATTTATATTTGGAAAATACTGTTTAAATGATGATATGTTGAATACGTAGAAAATTTGTTTAGTGTGGCATGAGTATAAAAATTTTGTGAAATACTATTTTTTTTTTTGAATGGGGACGATATGGATTTCTATGATGGAAAACCGGCGTACGGGCTAAGATATTTTTATATGTATATGTGATTTGCCGGCGTATGGGCCGTGCTATGTGGATGAGATTTGCCGGCGTACGGGCCGTGCTATGTGATTTGCCAGCGTACGGGCTGTGGTATGTGATATGCCAGCGTACGGGCTGTGGTATGTGATTTGCCGGCGTACGGGCCGTGCTATGTTAAAATGTGTAATACCGGCGTACGGGCCGATGATTTTCATGATACACGTATATATGTGAAATGATATGATTGATGTGAAAATAAATGATATGAGATATTTATGTATCACGGTTTTAGTATATGTATATGATATCAGAACCTGGTTGGCTTGGTCTAGGCTAGCACTTGCACGGTACCGTTGCTATGTGTCCATGGTCCTCGTGATCATGATATCTGTGTTAACGCCGCTGTACGGAGTGGTGTGAGATTGGATGGTCGATGTGGTTATTTTCAAGAAGTGTGCTGTTATCGCCCCTGGTGTACGGACCAGTCTGGGTAGACCCATCGGACCTACAGACTACTGTTTGACTTGGCAGTGGTCGGCCAACCATTGTCAGGTCCCGCCTTCGGGCCACACAACCCAGTCATGTGGGGGTAATACATGACAACAGCCAGCTAACCTACCAGGATTGTTTTATGTTATTATTAGTGTATGAGATGAGACATGTATGTTTTCCCAGATTTGATAAACAGTATTGAATATGTTATGTATGGTATATGTAGAACACATAATACTCATGTTGCCACACACTAGTATTAGTTTATTTCGCTTACTGAGAGGTGTCTCACCCCTAAATCTTATACATTTTTCAGGAGCCCCTGATAGGAGAGCGAGAAAAGCCCCGCTGATCTAGATCAGTTGTTTGCCCTCTTTGGAAGGGTAAGTTTTTGGTAGGGACAGTTAGGTTTTGTGGGGATTGTCCCTAGATTTCATTTTTGAGATGTATATACTGTGAGATAGTAATTGTAGTGACTCTGGTATGTGTTATGCACTTTATGATGAGATGTATATGATTTTATACTTTCTGCTGCGTAGGCTTCTACTGTATGTTTTGTTATATCCCTGGTGCCCACGGGCCCAGGTGGATTGTGACCTACTGAGCTGGGATGTATGATGTGATAATAATTTATATATATATATATAAAAATATATGTGAAAAAGGAGCAGGTCGTTACAACTCTTGTCACGCCCTAAATCCGGAAATTGGACGCGGGGGTGAAAATTGTAACCTAACCTGTCCCTATATCATATAAATCATCACAGATACAATACATTGGATGAGGGTCCGACCCCGTGGGGTTCCTAAACACCCTAAACACATCCAATCATAATCATATACGCAGCGGAAAAAGTCATTCTATATCAACATATGCAGTACCATACCAGAGTCTATACAAGAGCAGAACATGACTCTAATAAAACGTACAAACTGGGTGCCCAAATACAACTCAAAATGGCAACCCAACAAAACTATAGTCCTAGCACTTACCCAAGTGCTAACGCAGTACACCGGCCACTACGCTCCCTACACCAGGACGCTAGTTCCGGTTACTTGAAGGACTTGTAAAAATGTACGTACAATAGGGGTGAGACACCTCTCAGTAAGGAAGAACACAGGTTATATCGGTGTGTGGCATTTGAGTGTTATCATGACACAACATACAAGCAGTTGAATGCAATCCAGTACTAATTTACACAGTGCACACACGCAAACACACGGCGGCCATTTATACGCAGCCCCGTAACAATACACACACATGATCAGTAACCTGGTGTCATCACACCCATCGGCCCGAAGCCGATCCGGCATTCCGGCGTTGGCCCGTAGCCAACCCGCGAAGCACGGCGCCACTAGCACATGGCTAGTCCTCGACTCCCATGGCATCGTACCAGCGCTAACTGGTGGATCCACACCCTTCGGCCTGATCTGCCGGAATAGGCTCACTCCCTCAGATATAGAGCCGGCCACTTTTAGTACCTGGAACAATTTCGGAACCGCGTTCCTACTAGCACTTCAACATATCACACACACATGCATGCTCATATAACCAAACAAACCACACTCATTTGGTAATCTAAATCATGGTTTTCCAAACAAATACAGCTTAAACAAAGTCAAGGCACGGCCATCCCAATATCACAGTATAAATCACATATATACTTGGTTTTCAACAAAACCCGGGATTCAGGCTGTCGCCCCCTTTTTCCCAAAACTGTAATAATGAAAAACTCATAGTTTTCCCCTTTAGATCCCCCCAAATGAGTAGCCAAAACACACACAGGACCGTGGACCACAGTTCCACCAAGTCCGATTTAAAAAATAATCAATATAAACATAGTTCCCCTTACCTTAACCCCATAAGCAAATCCCAAACTCCAAGGTCCCTAAACAGCGAACCGAGTTTCAAAACCTACAAATCATAGTACAAAATATACTCACAAGACTGATACCTACAAAACTATCGGATCAGAATTAAAAATCGAGCCTTACCTTGATTTTACGTCGAAACCTGAAAATCTCCGAAACGAGATTCCGATCCATAGAAGTTGTAGAAAATCCTTCCATGATCCTCATGGTAGCTTCCGTTTTTCGATTTCGTCAACGATCAGCAAAGAATTCTAAAGAGAATGAGAGAGTAAAGAGAGTTTAGAGAGAGAGAGAGAGATAGCGAGAGATATAGGATTGAGTTTACTTAATGAAGAAGTAATAGAAATTTCCTTTTATAGCCCTTGACCCGAAAATTTCCAATTTTGCCCCTCTTAATATTTAAACCCATTTTTCTTATTTTGGGTTTTTACAATCTCCCCTCCTTATAAAAATCTCGTCCTCGAAATTTGTCATCTCTTATTCCCAGATTCATACATACAATCAAATACATAGACATAACTCAAGAGCGAACTGGCGATCATCACAGCGCAATCTCATCATACACATACACATAGACACAACTCAAGAGCGAACTGGCGATCATCACAGCACAGTCCCATCATACACATACACCTAGACAAAACTCAAGAGCAAACTGGTGATCATCACAGCATAGTCCCATCATACACATACACATACATACCCTCACTTATGGCGGAGGAATACCGTGGTTACATATACAACAGTCTCAGGAGTTCATAATACTCACACTCCCGACGACTAACCACCTATCCCAGCCCACAGTAGGATCATGTACAAATGCTCAAAATAACTGTGGATACTTCCGGCGTATTTCTGTTTCCAGTTCCCAAGAAGCTCTCGTGGTTTCACCACAATACCTTCACTAACGGTATCTCTCTGGTACGAAGCTTCTGAACTTTACGGTCCAGAACCTGAATAGGTATCTCCTCATATGCTAAAGTAACCCCAATTTCCAACTCATCATAACTAATCACATGTGAAGGATCCAACATATACCTCCTCAACATGGAGACGTGAAACACATCATGGACCCTCGAAAGTGCTGGAGGTAATGCAACTCTGTAGGCTACCGAACCCACTCGCTCAAGTACCTCGAATGGTCCGATATACCTCGGGCTCAGTTTGCCCTTCCTGACGAATATCATCACTCCTTTCATCGGAGCAATACGCAGAAATACCTTACCTCCCACTTCAAACTCTAACTCACGACAGCGAACATCTGCATAACTCTTCTGCCGACTCTAAGCCGATTTAATCCTCTCCCGGATCAAACCCACCTTCTCAGATGCCTGCTGCACAAGTTCAAGTCCTAACACCTGACGTTCACCAACCTCATCCCAACACAAGGGAGATCGACACCTCCGACCATACAAAGCCTCGAACGATGCCATCCCGATACTAGACTGGAAGCTGTTGTTATAAGTGAACTCCACAAGTGGCATAAACTGTATCCAACTACCACCAAAGTCTAACACACAAGCTCGCAACATATCCTCCAATATCTGTATCGTCCTCTTCGACTGTCCATCAGTCTGGGGGTGGAATGTTGTACTAAAAGTAAGCTTCGTCTCCAATGCCTTCTGCAAACTCATCCAGAATCAAGAAGTAAACCTCGGATCTCGATCTGACACTATGAACACCGGTATCTCATGCATTCTCACAATCTCATGCACATACAAATCTGCTAGCCTACTCAAAGGATAGCTAACTTTCATCGGTATGAAATGAGCAGATTTCGTTAATGATCACCTAGATAGCATTCTGCCCGTGAAGCGTTGGCGGTAATCCGGTCACAAAATTCATGGAAATATGCTCCCATTTCCACACCAGAATAGGCAAAGGCTGCAACGGCCCTGCAGGCCTCTGATGTTCAGCTTTCACCTACTGACATGTCAGACACTGCTCCACGAACTGAGTAATCTGCCTCTTCATACCAGACCACTAGAAGGTCTCGCGCAAGTCCCGATACATCTTTGCACTACCAGGATGTACTGTATACATAGAATGATGCACCTCCTCTAGAATCGTCCATCTGATCTCGTCATCGTTCGGAACACACAGTCTGGTCCCAAACCTTAGCACACCTCCCTCAGAGATGTTAAACTCTGTAGACAGTCCTTGTTGTACCTTTTCCATAACCTCTGCCAACTCTGCATCACTAGCCTGCGCGGCTTTTATACGCTCAAACAAAGTCGGTTGGACCACCAAACCAGCAAAATAAGCCTGATGATCACCCACCACCAACTCTATACCTGAGCTCTCTAAATCCCGTCTGATGTGACACTGAGTTACAACCGCAGATACAATCGTTGGCCTTGACTTCCAACTCAACGTATCAGCTACCACATTAGCCTTCCCCGGGTGATAACTGATCGTGCAATCGTAGTCTTTAATCAATTCAAGACACCGCCTCTGCCTCATATTCAATTCCTTCTGCGTGAAGAAATACCTGAGGCTCTTATGGTCAATGAAGATCTCACACTGCACCCCGTACAAATAGTGTTGCCAGATCTTCAATGCATACACAACAGCAGCCAACTCCAGATCATGCGTAAGGTAGTTCTTCCTATATTCTTTCAATTGCCGAGAAGCATACGCCACAACCTTACCCTACTGCATAAGCACACATCCTAAGCCCTTTAGAGACGCGCCGCTATAAATCACAAATCCACCATCCCCCCAAGGAATGGTCAACACTGGAGCAGTAACCAGCCGGTGCTTCAACTCCTGAAAGTACTGCTCACAATCATTGGTCCACTCAAACTGGACTCCCTTCCTGGTCAATTGAGTCAGAGGTCCAAACAGTTTAGAGAAACACTATACGAACCGACGATAGTAATCCGCCAGTCCTAGAAAACTCCGAACCTCCTGCACATTCTTTAACCTTACCCAGTCGACCACAGCTTCAATCTTACTAGGATCAACTGATATACCATCCCCAGTAACCATATGGCCTAAGAACGCAATCTGACTCAACCAGAATTCACATTTCTTCAACTTAGCATACAACTTCTTCTCCCGTTGAATTCGTAGCACTAACCTCAAATGTTCCGCGTGCTCTTCCTTACTCCTCGAGTATACCAGAATGTCATTAATGAATACCACTACGAATCGATCTAGGTACTCATGGAAAACTCTGTTCATCAGATCCATGAACACAGCCGGGGCATTCGTCAACCCAAAAGGCATGACTAAAAACTCATAATGGCCATATCTAGTTTGGAAAGCCGTCTTCGCTACATCCTCCGCTCTAACCCTCACCTGATGATATCCTGACCGCAAATCGATCTTCGAAAAGACTCATGTCCCCTGCAACTAGTCAAAGAGATCATCTATACGAGGTAAAGGATAATGATTCTTTACAGTTACCTTGTTAATCTCACGGTAATCAATGCACATCCGCATCGACCCGTCCTTCTTCTTCACAAACAGTACTGGAGCTCCCCAGGGCGAAACACTAGGTCGAATGAATCCCCTGTCCAGTAAATCCTACAACTGCTCCTTCAACTCCTGAAGTTCTACTGGAGCCATCCGATATAGGGCTTTAGAGATCGGTGCCTTACCAGGCAGCAACTCTATCGCAAACTCCACCTCACAATCTAGAGGTAAACCGGGTAAATCATCTGGAAACACATCCGGGAATTCACTAACTACCCGAATATCCTCGAGTCTCAACTCATCCCGTGGCGGTTCCTCCACACAAGCTAAGTACCCCTGACATCCGTCCAAGAGTAGCCTCCTCGCCTGTAATGCAAACAAAATCTGTGGCGCTGAACGCACACACGATCCTACAAACTCGTACTCCTGCTCCTCAGGAGGTCTGAAAACTACTACCTTCTTACGACAGTCGATCACAGCATAACTAGAGAACAACTAATCCATCCCCAGAATGATATCAAACCCCGACATGTCGTATACTACAAGATTTACCGGTAGCAGCTTTCCTTGAATTTCCACTGGGCAGTCTACCAACATCTTCCTACAGAAGGATATACTCCCAGATAGTGTAGTAACAAATAACACCTCATTCATATCTCGAGTCTCAACCCCACACCATCCCACAAAATTCATAGACACAATGGGTTGCACCCAAATCAAACAAAATAGAAGCTTTATTCGAAAGTAATAATAAGGTACCTGTCACCACGTTACCTGCATGCTCAGCATCCGCTGGAGTAAGAGAGTATACTCTGGACAGAGCTGTATTCATCTAAGCAGTTCCCCAAGGTATTTGATTACCCCCTCGGTCCCCACTAACTGCAGGCACGTCTCGCCTCGGTGCTCGACAATCACGAGACATGTGGCCTATCTTGCCACAGTTGTAGCAACTACCCCCAAATGGTCGGCACTCACCCTCGTGCCGCCTGTTGCATCTGGTACAACGACCATCAGTCTGGCTCCCCTGAGAAACCTGGCGCTCGGTATTCTGACGATAACCCGAGCCTTTGCTCCTCTTCTTCCATGATCCTTGACGAGATCCTGTCTAAGAACCAGAAGGTACTGTCCTCTTCCTCGATTCCTGGTCTGCCTCGTCCTCTCGAATACCAGTATCGATCACCGTGGCCTTATTCACCAATACCGGGAACTCGCGGATCTGAAGCATACCCACCAGTCTACGGATATCCTTCCTCAAACCCTTCTTGAACCTCCAAGTCTTCTCATACTCGCTTGAGATCATACATGGTGCAAAACGGGACAGCTCAATGTATCGAGCCGCATACCCCTGCACCGTCAAACTCCCCTGCGTCAGAGCAGAAAACTCATCTGCCTTCGCATCACGTACTGAAGCCGGGAAGTATCTATCAAAGAACACCTCCTTGAAACGGCTCCATGTCATCTCCTCAGGACCAGCTCTTTGCCTCTCTAGCAAACTCACCGCAGTCCACCATCGACTCGCCTCCCCAGACAGCTGGAAAGTAGCATAAAGGATTCGCTGCCTATCCGTGCAGTGCAGAACTCCCAGAATCCTCTCAGTCTTCTCCATCCAGTCATCTGCTGTCATCGCATTTGGTCCTCCAGAGAACGTCGGAGGATGCATGCGCGTGAACCTCTCAATGGTGCACCCCGTAGCAGTAGGTGAGTGCTCGCATCTCCCCACACTCCGCCCGATCTCTTGTAAAACCTGCCTCATCAAACCTCGAGGCATAGAAGGAGACTCATCACTTGCAGTCTCCTCGGAGCCACTTCCCAGGTTATTATCCTTAAGCTCCATGCTGCAATACAATAGGAATCTATCAGTATCCCTACAACACATACAGTTAACACAATGATCTACATTAATCGTGTTAACTACTCCCTGCCAGGTCTAGGTTTGTCCTATCACACCGACACGAAAGTCATCAATGATCTGCCCTGCTTTTACTGGAATCGTCATCTCAGGAAAAATACGGAATACCATCGATAATTCCTGGTCTAGCAACCGGACAACCCTCAACCAACTCTACCCATATCCACATCCTATACTCTGGTATGTACTTATAACTAAGCCTAACCAAGTATACAAGATCTAGTAACCTAGTTAGTTCTGATACCAAGCTGTCACACCCCGAACCCGGAAATGGGACGCGGGGGTGAAAATTGTAACCTAACCTATCCCTATATCATATAAATCATCACAGATACAGTACACTGGATGAGGGTCCGACCCCGTGGGGTTCCCAGGTACCCTAAACACATCCAATCATAATCATATACGCAGCAAAAAAAGTCATTTTATATCAACATATGCAGTACCATACCAGAGTTTATACAAGAGTAGAACATGACTCTAATAAAACGTACAAACTGAATGCCCAAATACGAATCAAAATGGCAACCCAACAAAACTATAGTCCTAGCACTTACCCAAGTGCTAACGCAGTACACGGGCCACTATGCTCCCTACACCAGGATGCTAGCTCCAGTTACTCGAAGGACCCGTAAAAATGTACATACAATAGGGGTGAGACACCTCTCAGTAAGGAAGAACACAGGTTATATCGGTGTGTGGCATTTGAGTGTTATCATGACACAACATACAAGCAGTTGAATGTCATCCAGTACTAATTTACACAGTGCACACATGCATGCATACGGTGGCCATTTATACGCAACCCCGTAATAATACACACACATGATCAGTAACCCAGTGTCGTCACACCCATTGGCCCGACCCCGGTCCGGCATTCTAGCGTTGGCCCGTAGCCAACCCGCGAAGCACGGCGCCACTGGCACATGACTAGTCCTCGACTCCTATGGCATCGTACCAGCGCTAACTGGTGGATCCACACCCTTCGGCCTGATCTACCGGAATAGGCTCACGCCCTCGGATATAGAGCCGGCCACTCTCAGTACCTGGAACAATTTCAGAACCGCGTTCCTACTAGCACTTCAACATATCACACACACATGCATGCTCATATAACCAAACAAACCACACTCATTTGGTAATATAAATCATGGTTTTTCAAACAAATACAGTTTAAACAAAGTCAAGGCACGGTCATCCCAATATCACAGTATAAATCACACATATACTCGGTTTTCAACAAAACCCAAGATTCAGCCCGTCGCCCCCTTTTTCCAAAAACTGTAATAATGAAAAACTCATAGTTTTCCCCATTAGATCCCCCCAAATGAGTAGCCAAAACACACACAGGGTCATGGACCATAATTCCACCGAATCCGATTTAAAAAATAACCAATATAAACATAGTTCCCCTTACCTTAACGCCATAAGCAAATCCCGAACTCCAAGGTCCCTAAACAGTGAATCGTGTTTCAAAACCTACAAATCACAATACAAAATATACTCACAAGACTGATACCTACAAAACTACCAGATCAGAATTAAAAATCGAGTCTTACCTCGATTTTACACCAAAATCCAAAAATCTCCGAAACGAGATTCTGATCTATAGAAGTTGTAGAGAATCCTTCCACGATCCTCGTGGTAGCTTCCGTTTTTCGATTCCGTCAACAATCGGCGAAGAATTCTAGAGAGAAGGAGAGAGTAGAGAGAGTTTAGAGAGAGAGAGAGAGAGAGAGAGAGAGAGAGATAGGATTGAGTTTACTTAATGAAGAAGTAATAGAAATTTCCTTTTATAGCCCTTGACCCAAAAATTTCCAATTTTGCCCCTCTTAATATTTAAACCCATTTTTCATATTTTGGGTTTTTATAACTCCAGAAAGTTGACTACTATTTGTAAACAAATTATTCCTCCATATAGCACCTTGTCGAGTCAAAGCATCTGCCACTTTATTCCCTTCTCTATACAAATGATTTATCGAAAAGTCTACTCCCTCCAATCATGCATGCTAAAAATTTGCATTTTCAACCTAAAATAACTCATATATTCGCATACTTGTTATTTATAGGATATAATCTACCATATCAATTAAAATTAAGCTAAAGCAAATATATATATATATTGTCAAAATAATATTTTTATTCAATTCAATTTTGAGTTTGAACACGCATGCCCTCACAAGCAAAGGTGTAGAGAACCAAAAAATTATAGTAATTAAATAATAAAAGAAAGGAGAAGAAAGTAATTTTAAAAAGGGGTTTCAACAGGGTCTCGTTGACAAAGTGCGGAGTGCTTATCGACAAGAAGGCATCTTAAGCTCGTCAACGGGGATGCACGTCTCGTCGACGAGAAATACCGAGAAGACTATTTTCAGGGCTTGAAACTTGTCGATGAAGAGCAAGTATTTTTCGATGAACTCTCTTCATGGACTCATCGACGAGGTGACATGTCTTGTCGACGAATCTAAACTTTATAAATACGCCAATTTCGGATTTTCTGCGAAGGAAATTTTAGAAACCCTCTCTCTCTCTCTCTCTCTCTCTCTCTCTCTCCTATGTCTCTCTCACCTTCTCTCTTTGTTTTCGACTCTATTTTCTTCGCCGGTTCGACGATCAGAAGTCACCACACTACTCTTGGGAAGATTCTCTTCAAGTCTGCTGGAATAGTTTGTTGGTTAGGCCAACTTGGGCACCATCCCAAAATATGGGTAAGTTAGTTATTTTAAGTTTTATAAGTTATTTGGTGTTGTTGGATTAGAGAAAATGCTTTAGATAGTATTACACTGAAGTTTGGTTGAGGAAAATGCAATTTCAGGGTTTTGAACTGGGGAACTCACGAGCGTAAATTTGGAGTATTTTTTGGGCTTCTCAGTAAGTCAGGTAAGGGGACAAACTAAGTCAATATTTTTCATGAAATTATTTACCATATTACAACATTTATTTTCAAAAATTATGTATGTATTAGCACAATGTTTGGGAATACTGATGTTGAACAGGAAAATGGATTTAATGTTAATTATCAAGAAATATGATTTTAGATCAGATTTATGTTTAAAAGTATTATTCATATTTGTATGGCATGAGTATAATTTCCATAAAATTATGTTATATCATAATATTATGATTTTCCCAAAATAAGCATGTTTTTCTCAGTTTTTAGGAAAATCATGAAAACAATACAGGAATTATGATTTTATGAATATTATGATAAAAAGTACAATAATTTCATGTTCAGTACGTTATGATATAGCGGCGCAAATTTTGTGACTTACATGTTATGACAGTCGATGTGGCTTCATGGTAGTGCAGGTGCTCCCTTGGCAGTTCGGATCAGGTGGGGCAGGCCCATCGTACTTACAGACTTATGTTTGATCGAGCGTGGTCGGCCAGCCATTGTTAGGTCTCGCCTTCGGGTCGCACAACCCAGTAATGTGAGCGTAATACATGATATCAACTAACTATCCATCTTAGGTATTAATTCATGTATTGTACAGTATATATAAGATGATTTACATGTTACAGAAATATAGTATGATGTGTTATGTTAAGACAGGTTACATTTTATTTAAAAAATTACAGACAGTTTTACCAATTATGATTTATGTACTGTTTATATTTATCACACAAGAATACTCATGTAGCCACACACTGATGTTAATTTATTTCCCTTACTGATAGGTGTCTCACTCCAGCATTATAAACATTTCAAGAAATCCAAATAGAGGGGTGGATAGAGCTCCGCGGCAATAGAGACTGATTGGGCTACCCTGTTTGAAGGGTAAGTGGTTGAGTTAGGGTAAGATGGGTTTTGAAGTGAGACCCTAGGGATACTTTTGGGACTTTTTATGGATGAATGTACATATATACGTATACGACAGATATAGTAGTACTCTAATATGGTTTCTGGTGTTTTATGGCATATATATAATTTTATATTTTCCGCTGCTTAGGTATCAAAATTGTATGACAGGTATATTCCTGGTACCCATGGGTCCAGGTTGATCATGATCTTGACAGTCGAGCAGGATGTTAGAGTTGTTATTATTATTATTATTATTATTATTATTATTATTATTATTATTATTATTATTACGAAAAAAATATATATAATATGGCAAAATAGGCAGGTCGTTACAAAAGGCCCCCGGGTTTGGTGTCACACCATAGTACTATTCAAAGTCGAGCAATAGTGGCTAGAGTCCCAAGACTATTAAAAAACAAAAACAAAAACAAAACAAAACAAAAACAAATATGCATTTTTGGTGAATATATATATATCAATCTAAATAACTTCCCCAAAACATGGGTACTATATTTTTTTTCATGGGCTTTTGAAGCATGCTTTTATTTTATGCAAGTAATAAAATTAGTTTTTCTTGATTTGAAAGCATAAAATTCAGATTTTGAATATGAGTTTGTTTAAATTTGACCAAAACATAATATTAAATTATATCATTTTCTTAATGCACATGAGTACCTTTATGCTCAACTCTTCAATAATAAAAGAATTTACATTTGTTCATCCACACATATACTTCAAATAAAATTTTATATGCAACCATTTGAAGATTGTAGGCATCCACGTGCATGAATATAGTTAAGCAAATAATTCTTACAATAAAGATGATCATTTTCTTTGATAATCTTTGATAATATAGAGATTACAATTTTATAGAGAAATCTTTAAAAGAAAATTTAATTTAATTGGTGGCAAATAACATCTTGATTTGAATTCTATGTAGGTCAATAAGATATATAAATTTAGGGTTTCTTTTGGATCGACCAATTGATTTGGGATATATATAACTACAAATTATCCAAACAGGAAACTAGTAGTACTACACTTACCTCCCAAACACCACACTTTACACTATCTTCATAAAATTTAGGAAGTGAATATAGAATTTTTGTATTTGATAAATATGTAACCATGCTCGTGCGTGTATGTGTGTATATGCACACACAGATTGAAGCATGTCAGCACCTTCGCACGGGAAATTATTTCAGACCCTAGGTTATCTAACTATGTCACATTTCAGTGAGAACCGAAATGGATTGAAGACGCCATACATGACAATTTTTAGAACTCCAATCTCTTGCCATCTCAGCAGGCCCTGGATATGTTAACTTCAGCCTCTGCATGCGTTAGCTGATCAGCCTAGCTTTAACCTGCCATTCACCTTGCACAAAAAACAAAACGTACAGAAGAAGAAGAAGAAGAAGAAGAAGAAAGATATGGTCGCAGCTAGATATGGTTGATGAGGCATAATGAAGGAAGATATATATATATATATATATATATATATATATATATATATATATATATATAAGTGTGATTATGATTACGAATTACTTGTTCTGGGTTGGATTTGGGATGCTGGGAGGGATTCTTCTTCCGAGGCTTCGATGTGGATGAACCAGCACTCGAGCTGGTTGAACCACCATTACTACTATTATTATTATTACTACTGCAACTACTCCTGCAACCGCAACAGCAATGCCACTACTGCACCACCTTCGCCTCATATTCCTATTGTCACTGATAGCTTAGCAGCCTCTGCGTGATCAATTGCGTGCGTTTAATTTCAAGCCAGGCCACTGCAAACTGCAATGAGTGTGAGTGCATAAATATGTGTATATGGCTATGGATGTCTAGGTCACGACTCTGACAAGTGAGAGAGGGAGAGGGTCCAGTACAAAGGTGGCTTTGATACCAAATGCAATGTCGAATCTCGATGGAGTATTGTTCATTTTGGTAGGTCTCACGATTAGTTTTGTCCTATGCAATATATCTCATATGGTTAGAACTCGAACCATCTTTATAAGTTCAAGATTTTCCTAATATATATCCCGTGTGAGATTATAAAAGAGAAGTTGTGAAAAATATTTTTTATTTTTTATTTTCAAATAATTATGAAATAACCATCACCTCATTTTTTTTTTTTCAACATATATATATATATATAATTATTTTTTCACAATTAATCAGACTTGAATTTTTTACTTTTGTTAAAATTATAGATACATCACGTATCAATAATTTGAGCATTTACATGGTAATGAATTAATAGTGATTTTTGCCTTTATAAATTAATAAAAATAGATAAATAAAAGGATAATTTAAAAGCAGAGACCACAAAGCTAATAATTGACTAGCTACTTAGCTAGACTCCATGAATCCCAATGAGCACAAATTAAATATAAAAAAATGCATAAGCATTTATTTAATTTTCCTACTTCTTACCAAACATAAATTCATTCTTAATAAACATTACATGCACATATTCCATTCAATCTTTAAAAAAAGAAAGAAATAAAGATGCTTCTAGAGATATGTCTTTGACTATTTCAAACTTCCAAGTTCATGATCAAAGCCACTACGATTTATTTATTTATTTATTATTTTATTTTTAAGAAGTCATGTAATTAGGCATGCATGTGATGTTGATAGAATGTTGGTTGGCTACCGATTATAAACCCCTTTATTACAATAAATGGAATGAAAGACACTGGCCACTCCTGAGATTTTAAGATTTTCAAGAATGTTCTTTGAGATTTCAAATTTTTTAAAAAACTTACCTTGAGATTAGCCAAAAAACACAACCCCCCTCTTATATTTTGCCATAAGACAAGTCTTTTGAGGGGAGTTTTGTGTCATTTTGGTAAATTTTATGAGAGATCTGTGTTATTTTTTAAATTTCAAAGGACGTTAATGGAATTTTTGAAGTCTCAAGAGAAGTTCTTACCTTTTTATCATGCCTCAAGGGAGGTGACTGTTTTTTGGCCTAACTATCAAGTGATCTTTGAAACCCTAATTTACTAATTAAACAATTTAATAGAATGTATAGAAAATTAGTTTGAACGTAGAATTAGATCATTTCAGCATTAATTAATAAATGGGCCAAACTAAATATATGCAACTACTTAATACAGTAGGCCTATTTTAACAAATTTAAAAGATAAATTATTGAGCACAAGGCCCAATTCCATTCAAGAGCTAATGCTAAGACTAATCTATAAAATAAAAGAAAATCATTCTTAGATTCTTCATTAAAACCAAGATAGGAGAATATATGGAAAAACTTTCTTCCTAATTAAGTATTGCTAAATTTTAATGTGTCCACACTTATTAACTTTAGAAATATATCTTTGTAAAGATGGAATTCAAACTTTAAAATGTTTGAAATTGTTAGTAGACAAATTTGAACGTATGATCATGTTTGGACTTTGTTGAATTTTGCATGATTCTACGTGCAAGTACCCAATTCTACATCCAAGTGTTCCTAATCCAATTTTTTTTATGTAGTGACCTATGAAAGGTTCCTTTTGTGATGTCCACAAATGAAATAGTTTATATGGCTAACTTGATTCCCAATTTCTTTAGGATAGTAGCAAGTTGATTAATTAGGTGGGCTAGTGTGTGACTTTCATGAGTTTTGGGGATCTTCAGAATATATCATTTGTGACTCGAGCTTTTGGGTTTAGCGGTCATGCCTTTGCCTCCAAATGGAGTGGTAGGTATTTGGATCTCTCCTAATCAATGTTAAGAATTTCACTTGTGAAGTTTGTCCCACATTGAAAAAAGTGAGTATTTGATGGGTGTTTATATACATGGTGTAGCCCAAGACCCAATGAGTTTAAACTTTTTGGTCAAGTTGGTGCTCACCCATGTGTATCAAGCACACATTTGGACTCCTACGATTGTTAATAAGTGGTATCTAAATCGACAGTTCAAAACTCTGGGTGTGAGAATGTGTGACCGAGGCTAAGGATCATCTAAGTTGCCAAGATGGATCCAAATCGGATCAAGACATGGGAGGTAGGATTGATTTGAAGGCGTCACTCAGAATACAATCTGAGACACGTAAGGCGGCCCACTTGAGCAAACTGTTGGAGAATTTGTCCCGTAAGGGAGAAGATGACTTCCGTTCAAGGGAGAGTAATTGAAACTCACAAGTGAGGAGGGGATTGTTGAGAATTTCACTTGTGAAGTTTGTCCCATGTTGAAAAAAAATGAGTATTTTATGGTTACTTATATGCATGGTTTAGCCCAAGACTCAATAGATTTAAACTTTTGGGTCAAATTAGTGTTCACTTATATGTATCAAACACACATATGGACTCCTCCGGTGCTAAAAATCAATGCATGGGAAAGTATTACATTACAAGGTGGGGTTCTAGATAGAGAGTTATGTGCTTGTTTATGTGATAACCATTGTATTGATGTGTTATGAATGTTAAAAGGGCTTCTAGGGAAAAGAAAATAGATCTTTTAGTAGCATTGCTACAAGTCTTGTTGGGCTCGGACTTGGCCCTGAATTCAGAGGAGATTTTAAATTTATTCTTTTTAAGTTTTTTTTTTTCTTTTTGTTTGTCACGTCGGGGAAGGAGGCAATCAGGGATTGGGTTAGGGTTACAGGGCGCACGTTGTTTCTTAACTCTTCCGTGTGTGCATGCGTGTTAAACTAAGAAATTCTTGAGCAAATTCTCACTCTTAATAATACTTCTTATGAAGAAAAAAATACGATAAAAAATTAGCTTTTTTTTTTTCTTACTTTTCTTTTATCAAACACAATATTTTATCCCATATATTTTTTAAAAGAAAATTTGAATAAGGCAATTATAATTTTAAAATAATTATAATATATATATATATTAATATTTTACTTATGTCATAAAAATTATATGCATTGCATGTAGGAGATTGTGTATCAAGCATGTTTGACCAAATTCACCTTAAAGTTGAAAGGTTATTAAGAACCAATAATTTTGGGTAAAGATTATGAAAAGAGGGAAGTAGAGTAAAAAAATACAAGCCATGTTTCGAGATTTCAAGTTTAAATCTTAGATTTTAAGTTAAGTAAATTTGGACAAAACACTATAAAAAATTGTATAAAACTACATAAATCCAAAGTCAAATGTTCTCAAACACAATCTTCTTAGAACTGCAATGAGTGTATCTAAGAATATTTGACAACTAATAAAGGAAATATATTATTGTCATACAATAAATGATGAGGAAAAAAAATTTGTGAATAGATAAAGAATAATTATTCTTGAATTTAAATATAAAGTATCTTTATTCTTATTCCATTTCATGATATATGAGAATAAAATTCTGCAGGAGTGACTTTTTCTTTAAACCATTACATTCATATTCAATTTCTATTATATTTCCATCTTATTCCATTCTATATCTTGAATCAGCCAAAACTAAGAAGACAAACGCGTGAGATATTTCTTCCCTATCACTTATAAACTAGAAGTTGCTAATCGAAGTATATATAATTGCAACCTTCTAATTGTAAATAAATCACAATCAACACTACAGTAAAAATACAGAGTCAGTCATTGATAAGAACTAAGAAAGTCCTGCCCTTTATCTCATTTTCTATCATTGTCACTTTATCATATTTCTCAACAAATCAATCACAGCAGAATGTACTGTACATGTTATGCAACTTGATACTTCTCTCTGCTATTTCCCTTTTTGCCTACTTGATGCCTACAGCTTACAGTGCACAAAATTTGGCTGTTCTTCAAATCTTGCAATAGCCATGGCTGTAATATTACTACCTGATGATGTATATGACAAACTACTGTATCATTCTTTATCATGAAGATAATAAATCGATTGAGTTAGTCCTCACCCACATTCCACTGTTAACTATCCCATGATACGTAAGCCATTAGAACAGCCTGAAACGGCCTGTAACTCAGTCTAAGGACCAACATTTGCCTTGGACATCTGCCAGCTGGTTTCTTAGTCCACGCTTTGCTGTATTTTCAAGGAGTCATATATGGTTCCTATGGTTATTGTTCAACTCTATGAGCATAAACTTATATGTAATTTTATTTTTCTCTGTGCCCGCAAAAGCAACTTACGTCTGATTTTTCGTATTTAAAAGTACTCCTTCGATATGATTGTCATGTTACTTCCAGTTAAACCCATTTTTTAGTCCACCTTCAAATCTGATGACATCCACCAAAAATGTTGCGCAAACAGGCCTGTGATCAGAAAACCGAGACTCTTTGCGTATGTAAGACAGTTGCCGTATACCATCGCCATGCCATAGTATTCTATCGCACCTACAATTTTTATAAACTCAGATTGACATATTAACCCTTCTTTAAAGTCAGAAAAAATATGTTCAACTTTATTCGTACCATGCAGGAGTTCTTCTTTTGTTTTTTGATTTCATATTCTCACCAGCGTAAGTGTCCGAGTTGTAGGAGTATTTGTACGTAGGTGCAAAGTATATCTTTCCCTCTTTCCATCCTTTGAATACTCTCCCTGCTTCCCTTTCGATCTTGAGCTGTTGATTTGCTCTATGGTTGTTAATAAATAACAAGGAAAATGGGAAATAAAGTGCAGAGTGCGACGAGCAGTGAAAAATGACTTAGATGAAAGAATTTAGATGACTTCGCTCATAGCAATCACAAAAATGTATCACACGGAGAAAATTACACTATCAAGCTTATGAATGGGCCATTAGAGGATGAGCACTTGTAATATCATGCCACATTTTCTAATATCACACCAAATTTTCATCACAAGACTATAAACTGAGTAATTCTTCTAGTAGCTAAAAAGAATTGCTGTATACAGACTGATCACTTGCTAGTATTGATCTGGAAGTGACATCATTTTCAGCTGTGTTATTAACTTCGAACATTACATTATTTTTCTTTTTTTTGTGCGGGCAAGGGGGAATTGGGTGCATGTATATCATGAACCAATAGGAAAAGATGTACTAGTGCTTCCAACTACAAATGGGGAGAAAATAACAGGTACCCGTCACTTCCATAGGGCATCAAAGCAGCCTCACAAAATATTATATTTCTTAAGAAAGTTCATGGCTAGTAGTAACCTACCTGATCTTTGTCGAGAAGTGCATCCCAGTCATTCTCCTCCAGAAGTTTACGGGTTTCAGAGTAGCTCAAAGCAATTCGATAATTCAAGTCCCCTAGCCATATGACTCGACTAGTACCATTTTTCAGCAAACATGTAGAGAACACAGATTTGGAAAATATTATTTGATTAAGAGATGAACAGAAAACAGGCTTTAAAATTTATTTTTAATGATTTCACAGATGCTCACTCATGATCAAGAATTCTCTCGGGCACCCTACTGTAAGGTGTTCTGCAGATCTTTGGAAATTGAGTGTTCTTAAGTATTTCAATAACGTCTGAGTTCCTTCTAAGCTCATCCCCTTCTTTCTCTCCGGAAGCCAAGTGACTGCAGACAAAGCAAAAACTTGTCTGATGAAAAGACATGCTCACCGAAATACATCCCTGCAACCAAAAAACCAACTTCTTGACCACACATACAGTGCAAAAGAAAGCGAATATAAATCCTTCTGTTTTATCTAGCCCTATGGAAATAAAACTTTAACCATACCTTGTTCCCAAGGCAGCCCAAGATCCCCCGTGTAATTGAGGAGATTCTCAAGTGTGCTACGTGCTGTACAAGCTCCTTCCTTACCCAAATAGTAACAAAAATTCCCACCATCTGCTTACTGGCCACAAGGCTGTATTTCATCTGGTTGGTACTAGAGCTATGAGAAAATCCCGAGAGATCAAAGTCACCTGGGCCATCATCCTCTTCAGAAGAAATGTCACCATCTCTTAAATGTGATTTTTGGCATCGGAAACAGAAATCCTTACTGTACTTCCTCTCCAATTCAGAAGTACTACAATTGCAAGTCTTCATCCTCCTTCCACTCTCTGTCCTGAAATTCTTACTTATTGTTTTAAGGGAAGGCTTTTGGAAGAATAGAGTGCTACTGGTTGGGGCAATGAGTTTAAAACCTCTTGCAGACGCAGACTTAAAGGACGAGTGACTAAAGGAACAAACATTGGGCGGTCTGTTTAGGGACTGGTTGATTAATGCAAGCCATTTTGCTGCAGGTTCATTGTCTTCTACAACCAACACATTTCCGGCATTTAATGGGACAATTTCCTGAAATCTGGTAATCAGAAACAATACAAATGAATTTTAGAACAATCACTAACGAAAACATGAAACCATGTTAAGTTTCAGGACTAATTTGAGAACTAAGCCAAGTCATCTTAGAATATAAAAACATTGGACAACATGTAAGGCACTAGCACCATGTTGCAGCACTTAATTATTATTATTATTCCTTCTAAATCACCAGGTAGGAATGAGCGTGACATGATTACTTCTTTAAGGTATGAGAGAGAGAGAGAGAGAGAGAGAGATGGTCAATACCCCAAAACATAAATATCTGATTGATCATGGACCTGAAGAAAATCATCCAGATTGAGACCGCTGTGAGGAGGTTTCCCTCCTACATTCCATGTAGCTACAAAAACTCTAGAGAGGAAAAATAAAAATTAAAAAGCAAAGTTAGGAGGCAATGATCATCTAAAAAAGCATAAGTAATGTATGATATGGACGCAAAGAAAAGAAAGAGAAATGAAAAACAAATCATCATCAGCTTACCTGAAGGGCTGAGTATCTTGGCCATTTGGCATCGGAGTTCCCAAACCGGATAAAAATGCACTTTCAATCTCTGAATTGGACTGTGCTTCTGCAATCAGGAAAACATTAAAAACAAATTGGAGAAATGCAAAAGGGAGGGGGGGGGGGGGGGAAGAAAACCTAATAAGCAATTTAAGCAAGGAAGACTTTCTTTGAAGATTTCTGTGCACCCAATTCCATGTATTTCTCATATATAAGAAATATAGACTTAAAAAGAGCAAAGAAAAAAATGTGGAAAGACAAGAACATCATTTGCATTGGGCCCAAAACTAAAAGAAAGGGTGTGAGTGGAAAGAATAGCATATGCAATTCTTCCTTCTTTGCACAGATAAGCTATCTGTAAAAACATGAATATATTCCCAATTTTGGGCCAATTGGGCAGGATGCTAAAACCCTTCTCCTCTCCTCACTCTACCCCTTCTCCCTCTTTTCCTAATTCGGCCTTCTTGGTCCCTCCTCTTCTATTTATCTGCACTCATTTGCACTGTATTTTGCCCAAAATATTAAAAACAAAAGCACTTTCATTCGAAGATAAAATAATTCATTCACTTTCCAAGGAAAGACTTTGGAATAGAATTGAATTGACCAAAAGAAATATGCTTAGCCCTTCACAAAGAGCTTCCTTGTTCCTTCCCCACCCACATGGAGAGAGAGAGAGAGAGGACATTTTCTAAGCAAATACATTGCAGAGGTCTTACAGCTCTTACCAGAAGAATCAAAAGAAGCCTTCATCATTTTGCTTCCATTCCTCCCCCTCGTTGCAAAAATTTTCCGAATGACAGACTGAAAGCACCAAACACCAATGAAAAGAGAAATGATAGGCGACTGAATCAAATTGGGACGAGCATAATCATGCTTTGGCTAGAAAAACAATAATGCCCACATTCGAATTTCAGAAACTAAGAAAAGATAATCACTGAAAAAATAGTAGTACTGTTCAGAATAAGAGACAAAAGAAATAATTAAAAGGGACCTTCTTTTTCATGTCTTTATTCGCTGTTGTCATTTCCCAAACTGCAGTCATTTCATAAGGATTGGCCCCAACTGTGAATCGCTGACCTTCAAAACCAAACACAATTGCTTTTAGGATTTATCATCTACGTGAAAACTCCTCAAATTTACAAGCCATGAATCACAAATTCTCTCATCCCATACCAAAAAAATTCTCATTCTCCTCTCATTATATAAACATTCAAAGATAAGCACATTTCTGATAAACAAATCATTAGTTTAGGAAAAATAAAAATGCAGTGGAACCAAAGAAAAGGTCAAGGAAAACCTTCTCAAAATCAGTAACAACCCTAAAATGCTCGCAGAAAAATCAAAACACCCATGTACAGAAAAACAGAGCAGCATTCATGGATGTAAGAATCAAGCGGAATAGTAGCATACCCACATGGGATTTTCTCGAGAAAGTCAACTGCCTCCCACTTTCTACATATAAAATTTTCCCGGAAACGCATAGAAAATCGAGAGGCACCTGAAAAGGAACCCGTATTGATACCGATGTTGTAGAACACACAGATTCATAACCCTGTCTGATGACCAAGATGAACTGTGCGTGTGATATGGAGGTTCCCGAAGGTGTGGGAGATATTTGCGTGCAGAGAAATTAAGAAAACTCAAATGGGTTTTGGCCCGAGAGGACGAATAATCACAAATGTCAATGTGGGCATATGGAATGAATCTTCAAACTTGCATTGAAACTTGCAGTAATGGCAATGGCAGTGGCACTGGCAGTGGCAGTACATGGGAAACGCTGTTCTTACTTCTCCGTCCGTTTCTGATTGTCTGTCTTCAAGAACTCATCCAGGAGTCTGAATATGAACTGAGTGAATTGAATTGAAGGGTTCTTTTCCAGTGGAGTTGGGTTCGTTAATAAGAAGGGAATGAGGATGAGAAGTGCCCCACGTGTGCGCTGCAGCCTGCAAGCTAATCATGCGACGGTGGGGTGCCCCTTATCTAAGCAGGACAGCATTCCAATTTTGGAACGAAAAAGCTCATTATTTCATTTCCACCCCTTCAGAAGAAAAAAAAAAATTAACCTTTTATGTTCAAATTTTGTAAATTTCCCTTTTTTTTCTTTGTGACAGGTTACATAAAATACGGAGAAATTTTCTTTCTTGTCCTTTTTTTTTTTAATATTCATAAAGTTTGAACATGAGATCATTCCGGTTCCTAAATCTTTTAAGTGAAATTGACAATGCTGGGGACAAGTTCTTGTTATTACTTCGAACAAATTGAAAAGGAGAAATACACCTACCACCATTAAATTTTTATAAATAATTTTATACTCTATTTTAATGTTATTTTAGTAAATTTACCCCACTTAAATTTTATTGTCAAACTCAATAGTCAAATTTTACGTACATAATAAGTTAAAAGCATGACTTCAAAGTCACCTTCTAAACACATTTTTTCTCGACTTAATTGACACATATTTTATATTCAAAATATTATATACACAAAATAAAAATTATGTATCAACATCTTAAATAGTTCGACTACAAAATGTACTGAAATTACTTGCCTTTTACTGCTACCAAAAATCACATAATAATTTTATATAAAATATTACGGATGTTAAGTTTGTCAAATTTGACAAAATGAAAGCAAAGATTAAGTGGTAAGATTTTCAACAGACGGATCACAAAGTAGAAAAAATTGAAAGATATGAGGAAAGTCAATGCTTTCATTAGTAATATCATTTATTAAATTACTTAAACTTGCGGACAGAAGATCCAAAATGTTACATGCTAAGAAAGTTGGATCTTAGGAAAAGCAGGGAGAGTCCAAATCAGCTTTGACTTTGGCCCCAACGCCCACGCCTTCACTTCACCTTTCTTATATATTTTAATCAATATATAATAATTATTTTTGTTCAGGGTATTTCAAAATTATTTTTTTCGATGAGAAATTACTTTGAAAAATTATATCATTACTTGAAAAAATATTAGAAAGGAAATTAAACTTTAAGATAAAATAAATAGTAAAATCTCAAATTTGTATGGTGCCGAACTTCATAATTAAGCTTCATAACCGGCCTATTTAAGATGTTAAAACATAATCCACTTAATGCATTATTAAGCAAAATAAAATAAAATAAAATATATTTTAATTCCTAAGGTAGTTGGATAGTTAGACTGTCAAATCTAATAATACGATTTTATATAAAGTATTTTCTATAACAAAAAATTAACCACCCACTTTCTTTAATTTCTCTCCACTATTTTTTTTTTTTTATGATCACTTTGTCATGTTGTATTTAGACCTCTCAAATAAATTGTCGAGATTTTGGGGCGGTTTGAAAAATAATGTGAAGAAATTGTTGCGGTGTAAAAAGTATAATTTGGAAATTATTACGGAGAAATTGTTGTGTTTTTTTTTTTTTTTTTTTTTTGTTTAAGCTATTTGTTTGGTTAAAAAGAATTAAGAAAGCAAATTTTTTTTAAAAAAAAAAAAAGATAGTTTTTACCTAATACTTACCCAATGCTTTGAAGTTCAAATCTTGAATTTAAAATTGTGAAGTTAAAGACCAAAAAATTAAAAAATAAAAAAACAACAACAAGAAAAGTACAATAAAAAATTGTATTAAGTTTCATTCAAAATGCAATGACTCAAATTCATTATTCCAAACATGGCCTTAAGAAATGTTTTTTATTGCAGACTAGTTGTGGGTACGCATGCACATTTATAAAACTTTAAATTTATTTAGAAAAAAACAATTGTAAAGAAAATAATTAGGAGACAAAGAGTATTTAAATTTGTTTAAAAGATTAATTATATGAATTATAAGGATATTTTAGGATAATTATGGGTAGTTATAGGGTTATTTAGGTAGAGTCTTGAAATTCGAATTGTCTTCTATTTTTAGGAGGTTAGATTTTTCTTGTTATATTTATATCATCAATTATTAATTTTTTTGAAAAATAAAAAATATTTATATAGGAGCTAATTTAGCATTTGTGCAAAATGGCATCAAATGAAATTCCCTTTATAATATTAGTAAAGACGGCAAAACGGATCGAAACTCGATGAGTGACCCGTGACCCCATTTAAATCAGGTTTGGATTTAGTAGAAGATTACCCTTTTATGAACGGGTCAACCCAAACTTGACCCGTTTAATAAATAGGTGTGGGTTCAGGTTGGGTACCCGCAAGTGACTCATTTAATTATATATATATATATATATTACATTAAATAAATATTAATTAAAGAGATGTACTATTTTCTATATTTTTTTATTAAGATATTAATAAATAAAATAAAAGAGTATTGTTTTTTTAAAACAAATGTCACTTTATATGAATGTTTTAAAAAATTAAAAATAAATAAATTATATTTTTAAACGGGTTCTTAACGGGAACCCGTTTAATAAACGGGTTATTAAATAGGCGGATTTGAATTTATACATTAGTCATCCATTAGTAAATGGGTCAACCTGAACCCGTTTAACCCCTACCGATTTATGATTCGTCCAAACTCGACCCACTAACCCGTTTTGCCACTCCTAAATATTAGAGATGATGTTAATAGGAATAGTCTAATAATTTTATTGTTCCAATCAAATAATATGAATTTTCGTTCATTATTGTGTTCTAGGAAAAAATTAGTGGCACCCTATTATCTTTTAATATGGGAGAAAAAAATACTAAGGTTAAATTTTTTTTTATTATTTTTCATGTTTAATTATTCAAAAAATTATTAAAAAAATCGTATCTTGTTTTTTAGCTTTCTAAGATCCATATCAGAAGATAGAAAGTTACGAGTTTCTTGCACCAAACGTTTTTTTTTTCTCATTTTTTATGTTTAATTATTCAAAAAATTATAAAAATTTTATCTTATTTTTCAGCTTTCTAAGATTAATATCAAAAGATAGAAAATTACGAGTTTCTTGTGCGAAATTTTTTTTTTCATTTTTTATTTCTTGATTTCAAATTGATTGTAAGAAAGGTAACTTATTTTTTACTTAAGGTAATGTTTCGGATCATGAATTTTAGGGTTTGGATTTGAATTTGTGTGAATATGAAAGAAGCTCAGGTAGCATTTGGAAGCCTAGTTTTCGGATCTTAAATTCAGATTTATGTGAATTTAAATAAATTTTAATTCAACTTTATACTGTACTTTATCCAAATTCAACGCCTTTCCAAACATAGAGCCAATATGATTTTACAATATTTTGCTATGATCTACACAAACCCAAAACCATTATCTAAATTTCATGCCCCATTTCCAAACATAGAGCAAAAAATCAGAAAATTTAAAAATAGTAAAAACATGTTCACCGACTATTTTATATAAATTCAAAAAATTAAAAAACAAGGTACATTGTTTAATTATTTGAAAAAATAAAATGAAAAATAAAACTTCTTCCACAAGCAAATAGTCTTAGAAACTTTTTATTATTTTTACTTTTTATACAAATTTTATGTAGCAATATTAAAACTTTTGGTAACTTTTTAAATTATTTGACAATTTAAAAATAAAAAAAAAATTTATGTACAAATAAAAATTATTTGTCCTAACTTTTCGTGATGATATTTAATGAAAAGATGCAACTAATAATTTCAAGTCTCTATCAAGGTTTGGTGAAAAATAAGAATAAAAAACACACTCGAGCCCTTGAGGTGTCAAGGATCTATTCTATGAAGTTTCTTGAGATTTATCAAAAAAAAAAGGAACAACGTCCATACTATACATGTTATATTTGGCTATTTAAATTTTAAAACAGACATGTTATTGTTTTGTGAATTTGTTAGTAAAGTATTTATTATAAATGATAGTTCAAAGCATAAAAAATAAATTATAAATGCAAGTTTTTTTACTTTATCTTATTTTACCTCAAGAGTCAATTACTATTAAATGATCTTTAAATAAATTACTTAAAATATATATCTTTCATATTGTCAACTAATCGTATGTATCTTGTGATGCATCAATTTGTTAATTCTTAATTATTATGTTTGACCCATCATTAATAATATTGTTTTCTTTCTAAAATAGTCCAATAAATATGTATTTTAAATTGTGTTGATCATTATAAAAATATTATATATTTAATTGTAAAAAAAATAATTAATTCTTACAATTTTATTTATTTTTTAATTCAAAATTACCATAATTAGTATTGGTTTTGGAGGCTAGATGATTATATATATATATATATATATATATATATATATATATATGCATGTGTGAATATTTCCTTTATAAAAGAGTCTAATAAATATGTTTCTTAAATTGTATAGACCATTATAGTAAATATATTGTTTATTTAATTGTATTAAGAATTGATTAATTAATGTAATTTTATTTATTTTTTAATTCAAATCTACCATAATTTAGTATTGGTTTTTGGAGGCCAAATGCTTATACACACACACACTAGTAAATACCTATGTTATGTACAGATTTATAAAAATATATTTTAAAATTAAAATATGCTTATATAATATGAAGTATAAAATTTAATGCAACTTTTAAATTTTGAATTTTCAAAAATAATAATGAAATAACATTGATAATATTTGTTTAAGGGTCCTATTAATAAAAATATTTAAGAATAATTATTTTTATTTATAATTAAATAAATTATTCTTAGACATTATTAAATTAGTTTATTTTATCATTGATAGCGATTACAAAAATAGTACTTCAAATATTATTATGAAATAAAAAAATTAAGTTATGAGATTATAAGGAAATTCTAAATACTAATAAATTTATTTATGCGATGGTGTTAAGATATTAATTATTTGTTGTATTATGTGACTCATATAGTGAATTGGATACATATACAAGGAGAGGACATAGTAGAAAATCAAAGTGCTGAGGAGCAGTAGGAAAATTGTCGACAGATTGACTCTGACTGTCAATGGTCTAGTACCCAATTTCAGACAAATTACATTATGTTTGAAACTATCAATGGTTTGGCCCAATCCGTCAACAGTTTGGCTCGAGAACCCAATGTAGATTTTTGAAATTTGAAAGAGGGATGTTAAATTGGTTGGGGTTTGGAGGGAAAGCCTCCGAGAACTTTAAATATACATTGTTCTTGGTGTATTTGTAATGTTGCTAGTTTTGTAAGTGTCTTTGATACTAGATAGTAAAATTCTTTGTCTTCGTCCACGAAATTTGACGTTGGCAAGTTTAATGGAATCGGGAACTTTGGTATGTGATAGAGAAGGCTGAAGGATTTGTTTATGCAGCAAGGGATGGCGAAAGCCTTGTATGGTGTTCAACCAGAAAGCATGGATGAGGCAAATTGGAAGGAATTGGAGGCAAAGACTGTAGCTGCAATCAGATTGTGTTTAGTCGATGACGTGTCGTATCACGTCATGAAAGAGGATTCTCGTGCGACTATTTGGCAAAAACTTGAAAGCCGGTACATGTCTAAGTCTCTTATGAATAAACTTTTTCTTAAGAAAAAGTTATATTGGCTTAAGATGGTGGAAGGTTCGGATTTGAACCAACACATCAACGCATTCAATCAAATCATAAGTGATTTAATGCTGGTTGATGTGAAATTCGAGGAAGATGACAAGGCGGTGATGCTATTAAATTCCCTGCTAGCATCTTGCATATATAAGAACTTGGTTAAGACTCTTACATGGGGTAAAGAGACCCTAAATTTGGAAGAGGTAACAAGCACGTTGCTAGGCTTTCATCAGAGAAAAAAAGGCAGCAATGAAATTTCGCACGATAAAGGGCTTGTGGTGAAAGGTAACCATGAACGTGGAAGAAGAAAATTTAGAAATGGATCGAGTCATAATAAGTCCCTATCTCATTCTAAGAAGAAAAAGGATATCCAGTATTTTAAGTGCAGTAAACTAGACACGTGGACATAGGCTGGATACCTGAATACCTTCAATTCGGAGTAGTCTACTACATTTCCCGTCCCAACCTCTTCCGTCACTTTAATCGCTAGTGATGCCCTAGGTGATGGGTTAACTAGAAAACAAGTCATACTAACAGCCTCAACCCAGAAATTCTTCAGTAACCCTGCATTCAATCTGAGACACCGAGCCCTATTAGCAAGAGTCCGGTTCATCCGTTCTGTCACACCATTTTTCTGAGGTGTCCGACAAACTGTAAAATGTCTCTTGATGCCCCGATCTGCACAAAACTCCTTAAACCGAGAATTAGCGTACTCGGTCCCATTATCCGACCTTAAATATTTGATTCTCCTCCCTGTCAAGTTTTCCACTTCAACCTTCCAAATCTTAAACTTGGAAAATGTATTATATTTGTGACGCATGAAGTAAACCCAAACCTTCCATGAGTAATCATCAATGAAACTTACATAGTATACTTGTCCACCCTTTGATGCAACTCTAACTAGGCCCCAAACATCTGAATGTACATAGTTAAGAATTTCTTTTCTCTTGTGAGTAGCTGAACTAAAATTTTGCCCTGTTCTGTTTTCTAAGAACACAAAATCTGTAGAATTCCAACTGACATGATTTTAAACCTTTCAACAATTTTCTCCTGTGTAGTTCTTTCATGTCATGTTCTCCCATATGCCCAAGACACATGCCACAAGACGGTCTCATCTAATTCAACATCCACGGCTTTAACTCCACCTACAACGGTAGTTCCCTGCAACGTGTAAATATTCCCATCCAACTTCTGCCCTTTCATCATAGTCAGATTACCTTTCCATACCATCAAGACTCCACCTTTGGACTTGTAATTAAAGTCATTTCAATCCAAAGTGTCAAGAGATATCAAACTCTTTCTCAACTCAGGTATATGTCTTAAATTACACAATGTTCTTACAACACCATCAAACATTTTTATCTTTTCATTTCTTATGCCAACGATCTTGCAAGAAGCATTATTACCCATAAGAACTGTTCTAGAATTTACTAACTTGTAAGTGCTGAATCACTCCTTGTTTTGAGTCATGTGATAAGAACATGTCGAGTCAAGTATCTAAGAGTCCATTAGATTTTTCAACTCCACTAAAACTGATAGATCATCACCATCTTCTAAATCCTCTTCTTGAACAACATTCATAGATTTAGAAATCCCCTCATGCTTATTAGCATTTTCCTTCTTCCAATCCGGACACTCCGGTTTTATACTCCCCTTTTTACCACATTTATAACATTGGATTTCCTTCTTCTTCTTGGATTGATTCCCAGATTTATGATTAGACTCATTTTTAAACTTTCCTTTGCCTTGCTCATTACAACCCTTTACCACAAGTCCTTCCCCTTCATCACATATTTTCAAACTTTGATGAAAATTTAACAAAGCAATTGTTACCTCTTCCAAATCAAGTGTTTCTTTTCCCCACGTAAGAGTGGTCACAAGATTTTCTTAGGTATGAGTCAAGGGCAAAGAATTTAACAGCATCAAAGCCTTATCATCCTCATCAAACTTCACATCAACTCTCATAAGATCACTTATGATTTGGTTAAACGCATTGATGTGTTGATCTAGACTAGATCCTTCTACCATCTTAAGCCAATATAAACGCTGCTTAGGAAAAAGTTTATTATTGAGGGATTTAGACATGTACCAACTTTCTAACTTTCGCCATATAGCCGTTGGAGAATCCTCCTCCATCACCCGATAAAGAACTTCATCGGCCAAACACAAGCATATTTTCAACGCTGCCTTTGCTTTCAAATCTAACCATGTTGCCTCATCCATTCCTTCCGGTTGAGTATCAAGCAAAGCCTTAGTCATTCCTTGTTGCACAAGAATATCTTTCACTCTCCTATGCCATAAACTAAAGTTTTCGGTTCCATCGAATTTAACAATGTTAAATCTTGTAGAAGACGATCCTAATGCCATAACAATAATCGCTCTGATACTAATTTGCTGTGATATGGATCGTATTATGAAGATACATAGTAGAATAAACAACAACAAGTGAATATAAATAACACACACAACCAGAACAAGATGAACACAAAAATTTATGTGGTTCTGCTAAGCCTACATCCATGGAAGCAATGGCATACAAATTTCACTAAGGAAATCAAAATGTACACAATACACTTCAATAATGATCACTCTCTCTCTCTCTCTCTCTCTCTCTCTCTCTCTCTCTCTCTCTCTCTCTCTCTCTCTCTCTCTCTCAAAATATGCCCAAATGACATATATAGAGTTTCTTCGGAGGTTTCCCCCCATTTTCCCAACCACCCAACGTTCAAAAATTCAAAATTCAGAAAAATTGCCATAGCCCAGGCGCCTCTCGTCGACGAACACAGAGCCTCGTCAACGAGTCCTACTGTGCTACCCCTTCATGTTTTTCCTCCTTCCTTCTTTTCTTATCAAAACAGAAGTATAAGAACCACAAATAATAATAACATAGTTTAGCTCTAAAGATCTAAATCAATCAGTTTTGTTCCAAAGATCTAAACAAATATGTTTTGTAATTGAAACGACCTGCTATTTAACTAGGGTTTTTTTTTATATACTATAACATTTATAATGCTCTAATACCAAACTGAATTAAACACAACCATCAACCTAAGCAGCGAGAAGCGGAAATCAAATGAACATAACCATGTGTAATTACATACAATACCAAAGTGCTAAAAGGTTTCTCAAAATATACATATATGACTACTTCCCAAAGGTACCCTCAACTGGGCTAGGGCTATACAAAAATACTCCCAAAAATACTCACTTTATTATTAGGGTAATACTGAGGCCCCTCTATTTGCGAGCCTGGTCTGCTCGCCTACCTGGATCACCAGAAAAATGTTAAAGCAATGGGATGAGTCAACGCTCAGTAAGACGAAATATGTTATTGCTAGTGTGTGGCAAATGAGTTACAATACTATGAAAATCTGTTACTATATAATCATGTATAATTGAATCTGTAAATACAATACAAGTAATATAACCACCATCTTTTCCACGTTGCTTAACATATTTGTACTTTAGGTTTCTACTCAAAATAATTCAATTATGTATATAAGTATATTTTTTGTCTCTGTAAATATGTATATAAATAATAATAATAATAATAATAATAATAATAATAATAACTAAAAACTTCCCTGTGGATAATTGTGTATCATGATTTAACCCCTCATGACAGGGTTGTGCGGCCCGTAAGCGGGATCTTTCCTGGCTGGCCAACCAGGAATAAATCACTATACTCCATCAGTCTGATCAGCCCTCCTCAACCCATATCTGATGGGGAGCATGTCCACTCGTGGGCTCTATGTGATCGACCTTTATACCACATATTATCTTAATAGGTGGTTGCACTCTATATATTATATGTAGCAATGGTACCGTGCTTTGTAAACTGTATGGTCCAACAGTGTCTGATACTATATAATACATCTCTATATACAACTATCTATTTTACCATGATTCTGTAATAACAGTATGAACCATGACGCTGTGATAAACTGTATCTGTATCGACCGTGTTTCTGTAATTAACTGTAAAACTGTATGTCATGGTACTGTAAACTGTATCTGTATCAACTATATAATCATGGTATTTTATAATTACTATAAAATATATTCACTGTCTGTATACTCTATAAAACATATCTCTGAAAAATACTATAAAACATGTCTCTGTACTATATCTATATTCTCAAGTCACACAGTAATTTAAAACATATTATACATAATGGATAAACTGTAAAATTGTATTAAACTCCTGCTGTGAATAATAATCTGGTATAAATATATATACTATACTGAAAATCATACTGAATTTGCCTAGCATAGCATATTTCCCTTACCTAATTTCTACTAAAATCTCCCTACTGTAACAGGTCCTACACCCGCAAGTTTCTCCACTCAACATCTTGAAAACTATATATATTTCAGAACAAAACGTCATTATTTCTACTTCTACTACATTTCTTACAACTACTAGAAACCCAAATTTTGCTTGAAAGATCTTACCCTGAATTTGGGATGAAATCCAACTTCGTCCCACCGACGATCCGCCCCAAAAGACTTGAAGAGAACTCTGCTAGGAGCGTCGTGGTGGCCTCAGATCGTCGATCCGGCGACTGACGGGGCCGAAATCGAAAAGAGAAGAGGGAGAGGTCGTATGAGAGAGAAAGGAGAGGATTTCGATGAGATTTCTACGCAGGAAAATGATTTTAGCACTATTTATACTGCGGGATTCGTCAACGTGCCACATCACCTTGTCGACGAGTCCTGTAGAAAGTTCGTAGACGAACCCGCACCCTCGTCAACAAATTTTAGACTTCCAAAAATCCTCTCTTGGTATTTTCTCATCGACGAGACAGGACCTTGTTGATAAGATCCTAAAGAACCCTCGTTGACGAAACCTCTGTGTTCGTCGACGAGGCCTAGGAAATTTGTTGAAATTATCACCTCTAAAATGCAATGTCGTCGACGAAGTCAGCTACCTCGTTCTGTTACTGTTTCCATTTTCCTCCTTCTTTAATAGTTAAATATCATTATTCTTCGGGTTGTTACATTCTCCCCTCCTTATAAAATTTCGTCCTCAAAATTTACTATTCATATAGCTCATCATCCATTAAGGACAAAACAGTCTACTTATTTTATTACCTGACCTCACTTATGGCGAAGGAATACCGTGGTTACATGGGTAGTTCTGGGAGATTATAAGTATAAAAGAAAATTCCCCCAAAACCAAAATACTACCTATCATATACTCTAAATTACATTTACATTGTACAAAACAAAACTATCACTACTTTAATTACAAATCACTGCTGTATTTACTGAACAAATGGGGATATTTCTGTCTGATCTCATCTTCGAGCTCCCACGAGGCTTCTTCAATCGTGTGATTCCTCCACAGGACTTTTACTAGTGGTATCTTTTTATTGCACAATTCCTATTCTTTTCTATCAAGGATTTGTACTGGAGCTTTCTCATATGCTAGATCCCCGCTGAGTTCCAATTCTGCATAACTAATGATATAGGAAGGATCTGGAACGTATTTCCTTAACATTGAAACATGAAACACGTCGTGAATCCTGAATAAATATGGTGGTAAAGCTAGCTGATAAGCCATTGACCCAATTCTCTCGAGTATCTCAAATGAGCCAATGAACCTAGGGCTCAACTTACCCTTCTTCCCAAACCTCATAATTGTAACGACCCCGACCCGCCATGTGGGCCCGGAGTGCTACTTTAGTGACGTCAATGTACCTGATACCTTATTCATCAAATATAAAACACACATACGCAGCGAAAATAAAATATAAAGTCCTCAAATTACATTACCAGAGTTCTAACTATCTTTATTCACAAATATATCCATTTTCACATAATTACATCCCATAAAACTAAACAAAAATAAAATCTCTATCTACACACTACCTACATAAATTTACACCTTTAGCTCGGCTCTTCTAGCCCGCTAGACCTAATCTCTAGGGTTTCCTGAAAAGACAGTTTGTAAAGTAGGGGTGAGGCATAGCTCAGTAAGGGAAAGACTAAATTAATGTCAATGTGTGGCCAACATGCATTTAGTGTACAGAAAATAACCAGTTTACTAAATAGATAAACACATTTATAAAAACATTCTTAATTTACACTCACACACACAATTAGCCAAGGATAGGGAAGATTACCCACCCATACAAGTAGCTTCCCTCTGCTCTAGTACCATTACTGCTACCAAGGCACTCACTTTTCTCAGTAAGCCCTCAAAGTTATCTTATTAATGAACCGTATTCACATAAATTAACAGATATGCATATAAGATACTCCCTGTGACAAACATGTCATTTACATTCCCATCGAACGGGTTATGCGGCCCGAAAGCTGGACTAAGCCTGGGTGATCAACCTAAACAAAGTTAAAAACAACATCCTCTGCAAACACATCTGCAGGCATCCACAGCAAAGCTGCAGGTCCGACGCCCTTACTTCAACCTCACGCAGGCAGTCGATTGGACCCTCTACACTTCTATCCAGACAGTGTGGGTGCACATGGTCTAACTAGCAACGGTACCATGCTCATAATACACTAGTCCCCAGGGTTCCTAAAGCATATCATGCAATTTAGATAATAGAATTCACCATTTAAAATGTTAATTCACATATATTTCCTGTTATTCCAAAAACCTGGCCCCCCAACCACAAAACACAATCTAGCACATAGCTATCAATTAAAACTCAGCCTTCGGCCGTCAAATAATAATCCTAACCCTTAGCCAATCAAACAATACCCGACCACCAGCCATTAATTCAAACACCTGCATTTCATAAACAGTTCCAGTATTTTCACAAGCATTTCCAGTATTTCTCAACCAATTTAGTATTTCACAGACAATTCAGTATTTCAAAATCCCAAATCAAGATATACAATAATCCATACAAATTAAATCATCTGCCACACGATTTTCCACATTTTAACAAATCCATATAAACAAACAAGTTTTCCACTGTTCATTTTATTCAAAAATATTATACCATATATCCTAAGTTTGTAAAATCCATTTTGAACGGTTGGTTTCCAAAATATCCTTTAAATTTCAAAATGAATAAATAAATAAATAAATAAGTATATTTATATAAACATAACAATTTAATTGATTCAAATTTCATAAAATTGGTGTCTTAATTTAATCCACTTACCTGATTCCTAAAAAAAAAAAAAAAAAGAACTCGATAACACCCTGACCTACACCCCAGGTATTCAAAAACTCCTGAAATCTTGAAATTCAAATTTCACCATATTATCCGTCATAATTCCTAGAGTAACTTTCCCTAAAATTTCCCTAAATTCTGAATACCCTAAATAGGTCAATAAAAGTCTAAATTATCAAACTTACCCCCGATTTAATATTAGTACCCCGGAACTCCAATTTGAAAACCCGCTCTGACTAGATTGTAGAGAATCTCCCCACGAGTCTCCTGACAATTTCCCTTCGTTAATGGGGCTTATAGTTTAAAAGAAATTGAGTTAAGTTTGAGATTTGACCTTACCCCAGGAGATATGCCTACGTCGCTCCTACGACATATCCACTCCAGTAGAAATGTTGGTGGCGGCTAGCAGAGCCCAACTGTATTTTTGGATTTTTGATCGGTCAAATAATGGAGATTGAGGAGAGTGGGAGAGAAGAGACTAAGAACGGAGGAAAGAAAAAAAAAATGCCTCAATAGTTTCCTTCCGCCTGAAGGATCCTAAGATCCTTCAGGATGTATTTTATATATATATATATATATATATATATATATATATATATATATATATATATGTCATTATAATATTATATTATATTATTTAATTAATAATTATTATTTAATTAATTAATTAATTTTAAAAAAATTAAATTTTTATTTTAATTTAATTTTAATTTTTTAATAATACATTTTTTATTATTTTATTATTTTATTATTTTTTATATTTTTTTTCTTTTTTTTTTACTATCACTACAATGATTCCCTTCAACGGTGCTATTTTCATAAATACGTGATCACCCACTTTAAATTCTAGTTCCCGGCGGCGATTATCTACTTACCTTTTATGCCGACTTTGTGCTGTATTGATTCTATCTCAAATGAGTCGAACTTTATCATACGCCTGCTGTACTATTTCTGACCCCACAACTCGCCTCTCACCCAGCTCACTCTAGTATAAAGAGGAACAGCACTTCCTACCATAAAGTGCTTCATAAGAAGTCATGCCTATACTAGCCTAATAGTTGTTATTGTATGCAAATTCCATCAATGGCACATGTAACAACCCGAGAAAAAATTAAATTAAAAAATAAAATAAAATAAAAAGTAATTAATTAATTGGTTAAACACTATAAAATTAATGTATTAAATAAACAAATAAAAAAATATAGTATAAAAAAAAGTAATTATTAATTAATTAATGAATTAATTAAATATTATTAAATTAATTAAATAAATAAAGGAATAGTAAAAAAAAAAAAAGGAATAAAGATATATATATATATAACTTAAGTTAAAGTAAGTAAGTATAAAAAAAAAAAAAAGATAAGAAGAAGAAGAAGTCTGCAGAAAACAAAATTCTGCGCCAGCCTCTCTCTGCATCTCTCTGTACTCTCTCCTGCGCCTCTCCACTCCTCCGTCTCTGCCTCTCCCTCTCCCCTTATTTCTTGACGAATACTCAACCGATCGGAAAACGGAAGGTGCCGTTGGGTTCCTAGCTCCGCCACCGACAATTCCACTGGAGCAGATTTATCGTGGGAACGGCTTAAGCACTATTCCTGGGGAAAGGTAATTTTTTCCTAATTTCTCAATTTCTGGTTAAATCTACTGTTGAATCGATGATCAAGCACCACCATAGGGTCCTAATAGTTGTTGTCGTCATTTTGACGTAGGTAATTTTTTAATTGGAGTTTTCTAGGCCTTACTCCAAAGCGAGAGTGGGATTTGGAAATTTTGACAATTTTGCTAAATTTAAGTGTATATTTATTTATTTAGGAATTATAGGCCTAGGAAATATTTAAATAATATTTTATTCAAGAATAATTTATTGGAGTTAGGAATTTTTTTATTCAGGGTCCGGGTGAGCGCCGCAGGTATTTTTCGGAGTCCCTGTTGGCGTAGTTCAAGAAATCAGGTAAGGGGAAAAATACATATTAAATCAGAATTTCTATGAATTTAATGAAAAAATAAATTGTGTTATATGTACGTGTATATGTTTTGGAATGGGTAAAATGCCAACTGTTTAAATTATATTTTTTTTCGAATTTAGGGTTGTTTATTAGATATGTATATGCGAAAATGAACTTATGAAAGTGAAAAAATATTTTCAGAATATTTATGTAAGGCATGAAAGGCATTTTTAGTATATAAATATTAAATGTTGGTTGGCTTATTTTACAGGCAATATATGAATTTTACTGTTAAATTGTGTGGCATGAGAATCTATGCAAATACATGTTAAATGTATGAGATGCAGGCTAAGTAAGTAAAACAGTGAAAATAAAATATGATATGGACAATGTTGCCTGTGTATGTTAAATGCAACCATGTAAATATAAGACAGCTGAAAGAGAGCCATGTTAGCAGATCTAGCACACTTCTGTGTAGACTAACTGATGACAGTTAAAAGGAGCTGTGTTAGCAGATTTAGCACGTTTCTATGTAAACTAACTGATGATGGCTAAAGACCAACTGTAGTACGAAGTAATGAAATGAAATGTTATGCAATGAAATGACTAATAAAATGGCAATGAAATGAAATGACAAAGGCAAATGATGTAAATGGGAAAAAGTCACTTAAAGTGAAACGAAATGTAAAGTTAAGTTATGAACAGGAATGAATGTGCATGAATGTATAATAACATAACAGAATGATGTATTATGATATTAGAAGTACGTATGTACGTAGAACATGTTACGATTGGGCGAGGCATACCTTTCTCCTGAGGGCTTGCTGAGTAAGGCGAGTGCACTAGTAGCTACAGATGTGGCAGTAGCCACATAACGTACTAGGGCAGAGGGAACCTACTTTTATGGGCGGGTAGAATTCCCTATCCTTAGGGCCTTTGCCGATAAACTATTGTTGAATGCGTGAGTACGAGATTAATTTATCACTTAAGGGCTTACTGAGTAAGGTGAGTGCCCTGGTATGCTTAAATTGTGACCTTCAGGTTGCCAAATATATCATAGCAGAGGGGTGCTACTTGTATGGGCGGGTAATCACCCCTATCCTCGGGAAATCTCGTGGGTTAAACATTCGCATGTGTTTGTTTAGGATCAGAAAATGACTTTCAGTATTATATTAATGATTTGCAAAAATTATAAAATGATATGTATAATCTCATGATGGCCACACGCTGAGTTTAATATATTATTTCTTCCCTTACTGAGATGTGTCTCACCCAAATATGAATTCATTTTTTTTAGGATTTCTCAGGATCGAGCTTTGAGAGCTCGAGATTTTATAACATTTTTGGAAGATATAAGAAAAAGGGTATATTTTTATGTTAATTCTGATATGTATATTTTATGTTTTATATCTTTATGTTTTAACTCAGTTATGAAAGGATAGTTGTGAAACATACTGGTATTAGTGGATAATGTTTTGGGAGACATGTATATATTTGAATACTGGAGAATGATTAATTTATTATGGTTGGTAGTTAGAATTAGTAAACTCTGGTATTATGTTATATGGAGATTATGGTTATGTTTTCCGCTGCATATATTATGAGTTATGAATCATCAGGATATTATCAGGTATAACGCGCCGGACCCGGGTTTAAAGGGTCGGGGCGTTACAGCACATACTAAGTCCAGCTACCCCCAAAATCCAAAACACACGCTCGCAACATATCCTCGAGTACCTGAATAGTTTTCTCTGTCTGATTGTCAGTCTAAGGATGGAAAGTTGTGCTGAATGCTAGCTGAGTCCCTAGTGCCTCCTGTAAACTCTTCCAGAACCGCGATGTGAAACTTGGATCACGGTATGAGACTATGGATACTAGCACTCCATGGGGTTGAGCAATCTCTTGTATGTAAATCTCTGCTAACCTGTTCATAAGATAGCTAACCTTAATGGGCAGAAAGTGCGCTGTCTTCGTCAACCTATCAACAATTACCCAGATGGCATTCTGACCATGCAGCGCCGGCGGTAGCCCAGTAACAAAATCTATGGATACGTGGTCCCACTTCCACTCAGGAATGAAAAGTGACTGCAACTGTTCTGCCGACCTCTGGTACTCTGCTTTAACCTGCTGGCACGTTAAACACTGCCGCACAAATTCTGCTATTTCCCTCTTCATGTCACTCCACCAGAAATACTCCCGCAGATCCCTATACATTTTCCTACTACCAGGATGAATAGTGTATAGAGATTTGTGTGTCTCCTCTAAAATCGTCCTCCTGATACTGTCATCTGCAGGCACACATAATCTGGTGCAAAATCTCAGAACCCCGTCGTCAGAAATATTGAATTCTTCCCCTTGACCATCCTGTATTCTGGCTATTACTTCTATTAATTCTGGATCATTCCCCTAAGCAGCTTTAATCCTTTCATATAGTGTAGGTTGTACAACCAAACTGACAATAAATTCCTGAGGGTCATCTACTACTAATTCCACGTCGAGTCTTTCCAAGTCCATCTGAATTAGGTGTTGAACTACTGCAACTAGCTATGTTGTATTTTCTGATTTACGGCTCAGTGCATCAGCTACCACATTTGCTTTACCTGGGTAGTAACTGATGGTACATTAGTAATCCTTGATGAGTTATAACCATCTCGTCTGGCGTATATTCAAATTTTTCTGTGTGAAGATGTACTTTAGGCTCTTGTGATCATAAAACATTTCACATTTCTCACCATATAAGTAATGTCTCCAGATCTTTAGTACATGTACAACCGCAGCTAATTTCAGATCATGAGTAGGGTAGTTCTTTTCATTTTCTTTCAACTGCCTGGACGCATACGCCACCACCCTACCATGCTGCATCAGTACACACCCAAGCCCTTTCAAAGACATGTTGTTGGGAGTCTCAGCCCGAAGTATATAGTCTAAAAGGGGGTGAATAGACTCTTTTTGCAGAATACGTATTTTTCTACAAAATAAAAACTCTTGGCAAGATACAAGAAATTATATCGTAATATAAATATAAATCATGCACAAGATATAAATAAAGAGTTTAAGGGAGAGAAAGAACAACACCGGTATTTTTACGTGATTCGGCACCAAGCCTACGTCCACGCCTTAGCACCAAGCCAAGGATTCCACAATCCACTAAAGATACTCCTTCACCGGTGGAGAAGCCTTACAACTCGAGAACAAATCCCTACACTTGGGAACAAACCCCTACCGCGCTCACCAAGAGCCTTCGCTTCAGTTCACAAAGAACCTTACAACAATGGTTCACAAAGAACCTTACAAGAGATTGGAAATACAATTTAATGCTTCTTAAATGAGCCAATATGAAACACAACCAAATCCTCACTCTATTCTCTCAAGGAATGAATCTTACAAGATTAGTGAGCAAGAGAGGATTGAGCACTTGTGAAGAATAACTAAAATGCAAAGTGCAAAGTGCTTAGATTTTAGATAAAATGATATTTTTCACAAATATGATCAACAATGCTCAAAACCATATTAATACAAGTCTAAAAACTTGTATTTATAGCCTAAGAACCTTAGGAGCCATTAACTAGCAGTTGGGGGGAAGAAAAAATATTTTATTTGGCAAACTAGCCGTTTTCCGCCCGTTGGAGCGCTTCTGCCTGTTGAATTCGTCGACGAAATTCTCTGAATTTTGTCGAAGAGATCCCTGAATCAGAAAAATTCACCAAAATTAAAGTTGTGAAATTTTGTCTTAGCTTTCCAGGAACACTAAGATCGTCCCATTTGGACTTTTTTAGAAAAATTTATGCATAAAATACCGTAAAGTGTTTAGGACTCAAGACTGCACTACGACAGTAACGATTACTTTGTTTTTCCTTGTCAAAAAGTATTTTAATGACTCAAAACATTCTTGGACAAAATTATATGAAATATATTTAAGTCTAATAAAGATTAAAACTTGTTCAAATGAGTTTACTTTTGAATATAAGATATTTTAATTAATAAAACACATTTGAAAACCCATTTTGATATCTTATATGCTTAGTATGTCCTTTTGTAAAAATATTTGACTTTCTTTGAACCTTTAGGACATTAAACTTGTTTAATACAATCGGGACTAAGTATAAAAATGTTCTTAAAATTAGAATGTTAAAAACTTGTCCCTTTGAAAACATAGTTGAGTTTTAGGATTCATTTGACAAACTCTTATTTTAACTTAGAAAGCCATGAAAGGTGAGTTTGTGTTTATGTCTTTAGTGCAATCCTATAAACTCAAGTGTCCTAGTATGCTTATGCAATGGCTCAACTCTTACTCAGAAAATCATGCAAGACACACACCGCAAGAGTTATAATACGCACTCACTCACACAACCCTTATTACAATTAATTTATACACAATAAAAACTCGGGGATGTGCTTTGGTGCTTATGAGTCAGTGTCCTTCCGATCTTTTCTATTTAATGTCTACTAGGTCCGATCTTTGCTTCTGATTTGGTACCTCTGTGTATCTGACACTATGTACCTATACTAGATAAGATCTGCAAGGATGGAAAATACTAGAAACAACAACTAGGTTAATATCATCAAAACATATAAGCCAAGATAGTGTAGCTGACAGGGCTAACATTCTCCCCCTTTTTGATGATGTCTAACCTATTAAGAATCTACTTAATCTTTGCATTTGTGTTTGTTCTTACTAAGGCTTATTGTGCAAATATAATCCTACTTAGAACCACTAATGGGTTGTTACCATCAAAACAAGACAATTAAGTTTACGTAGCCTCTAAGGCTAACACATGTCACTATAAATCACATAACCATCTCCTCCTGATAGAATCGTTAGTAATCGTTAGTACTGGTGCAGTGACGAGCCACTGCTTTAATTCCTGAAAACTCTAGTCGCATTCTTCATCCCACACAAATCTGGCATTCTTCTTGGTCAAACGTGTGAGAGGTCCTGACAAATCCGAAAACCCCTCAACAAACCAATGGTAATAACCTTTCAGTCCCAAAAAACTTCTGACTTCTTGCACGTTCATTTGCCTGGTCCAATTCACTATCACATCGATCTTGGTGGGATCCACAACTATACCATCTCCTGAGATCACGTGGCCTAAAAATGCAACCTTCTCAAGCCAGAACTCACACTTGCTAAACTTGGCATAGAGCTTCTCTTCCCTGAGGGTTTGCAGTACCCGTCTCAAATGTATCTCATGATCATCAAAATTCCTCGAGTACACCAGTATATCATCAATAAAAACCACCACAAACTAGTCCAGATACTGGTGAAACACTCTATTCATTAAACCCATAAACACAGTTGGGGCATTCGTCAAACCAAACGGCATAACGAGGAATTCATAGTGCTCATACCTGGTCCTGAAAGTTGTCTTTGCAACATCCTCTGCTTTTACCCTCACCTAATGATAACCTGATCTGAGGTCGATCATGGAATATACCCGTGTCCCCTGGAGCTGATCAAACAAATCATCAATACGGGGTAGAGGATCTTTATTCTTAATAGTAACCTTGCTGATTTCTCTATAATCAATACACATCCTCAAAGACCCGTCTTTCTTCTTTACAAATAACACTGGAGCTTCCCATGGCGATACACTAGGACGTATAAATCCCCTATTCAGCAAGTCATGTAACTGATTTTTCAATTCTCCCAACTCAGCTGGAGCCATACGATAAGGAACCTTAGAAATCAGTGTCGTCCCTAGAGGTAAATCTATGGGAAAATCCACCTCACGTTCGGGAGGCAACCCTAGTATCCTCTGGAAAAAGATCTGGAAATTCTTGTACGACTAGGGTACTGTCAAGCTTCACTTCATTCTCTGACATGTCTTTTATAAAATCCAAAAACTCCTGACTTCCGTCTATGAGTAATCTACTCGCATGCATTGCTGATACTAGCTGCGATGGAGCACGTACACGAGAGCCAATTCTTACTCACTAGGGCGTCTGAAAATTACTTCCTTCTGAGAACAATCAATACTGGCATAATTAGTTGCCAACCAATCCATACCCACTATTACATCAAACCCACACATCTCAAATACAATCAGGTCTACTGGAAGAACTCTCCCCTGAATTTTTATTGGATAGCCTCTGAGTACCCTTTTACACCTCAATAGTGACCCAGATGGTGTAGCTACTGATAGTTCTCTATCTAATAACTGAGTCTCACTTTTAAATAATTTAACTTACGATGCAGAGACAAAGGAATAAGTAGCACTTGAATCAAATAAAACAATAACGGAATGTGATAAAACATTAAAAGTACATGTCACCACATTCGTGGCAGCCTCAGTACCACCCGGCGTTAACGCGTAAACCCTCGCCGGGGCCACATTCCTCTACTATCCTCCATGAGGCGCCTAATATTCTCCCCAATAAGACCTGGGAGCTGGGAGCTGGGACCTGGTCTGGCAGTTCTGGGCATACACGTGCCATATGGTCGGGTCTCCCACATTGATAGCATACATTTCTCCCTACCTGGCACTCCCCCAAATGACGTCTCCCGCACGTCTGACATACCAGGATGATCGGCACACCCTGATTCCCCCGAGGTCCCACCATCTGCCTCTGAACTCCCCTGTCGCGACCTCCTTTCCATGGACCCCTACTGGAGCCAGCCTAAAAGCCCTGACGCGCAGGCCTCTTCCTCTGACTCTGAGCCGCTATACCCATCTGTATACCACTCTCAATGATCGCAGCTCTGTCTACAACCTCCGTAAATGTATGAGCTATGAAGTCAATCACCTACTCAAACAAATTCTGCCTCAGTCCCTCCACAAACTTCCTTATCTTTTTCTCTTCATCAAGTGCTAGATGTGAAGCAAAATGTGACAACTCAATAAACCGAGTTGCGTAGTGGGATACAGTCATCTGCCGCTGTACCAGATGCAGAAAGTCTACTGCCTTCGCGCTCCAAACGATAGAAGGAAAATATCGCTCGAAGAACAGCTCCTTGAATCAATCTCAAGTCACTGGCACTGGAACCGGCCTTAGCTCTTCTATCAATCGCGCTGATCTCCACCAGCGCTTCGCCTTCCCTGTCAACTTAAATGCTGCAAATACTACCTTCTGCTCATCCGAACAAGGAAGCACTGCCAACGTCTCTTCAATATCCTAGACCCAATTCTTAGCTATAATCGAGTCATCTCCTCCAAAAGATGGGGGCTTCATCGGCGTAAATTGCTCGATCGAGCAGCCACGCTCCCCAGAGCTCCTGGCCATCTCAGCCATCACCTGCTGAGTGACGTTGTGCAGCACAGTATCTGTATCTCCTCCACCTATACTGGAAGGTCCTGGCCTATCCTCCCCAGCATTCATGCCACTACTTCCTGGGTCCATCCTGAAAATAAGAAACACACTTAAACACCTTATCTCCTATACAGACCTATCCTATACCAATTCAAAATTAATTTCCTGACCTTAACTCAATATCCAGTTCTGTCACCTAGACACACGACCCAACAATAGTTTACTATGATTTTCCTGAAATTGTCACCTCAGGAAAAACACAGAAACCACCACGGTAATCCTGTACCTAGACCACACAACAAACCTCAAATCATTTCCTATACTCTGGTACTGCTTCTGCTCCACCCTAAAGTCTACAGAACCTAGCAACCTAGGCTCTTATACCAAATTGAAACGACCTACTATTTAACTAGGGTTTTTTTTTTATACTATAACATTTATAATGCTCTGATACCAAACTGAGTTAAACCCAACTATCAACCTAAGTAGCGAGAAGCGGAAATCAAATTAACATAACCATATATAATTACATACAATACCAGAGTGCTAAAAGGTTTCTCAAAATATACATATATGACTACTTCCCAAAGATACCCTCAACTGGGCTAGGGCTATACAAAAATACTCCCAAAAATATTCACTCTATTATCAGGGCAATACTGAGGCCCCTCTATCTGCGAGCCTGGTCTACTCGCCTACCTGGATCACCTGAAAAATGTTAACAATACTGAGGCCCCTCTATCTGCGAGCCTGGTCTACTCGCCTACCTGGATCACCTGAAAAATGTTAACAATACTGAGGCCCCTCTATCTGCGAGCCTGGTCTACTCGCCTACCTGGATCACCTGAAAAATGTTAAAGTAATGGGATGAGCCAACGCTCAGTAAGACGAAATATGTTATTGCTAGTGTATGGCAAATGAGTTACAATACTATGAAAATATGTTACTATATAATCATGTATAACTGAATCTGTAAATACAATACAAGTAATATAACCACCATCTTTTCCATGTTGCTTAACATATCTGTACTTTAGGTTTTTACTCAAAATAATTCTAATATGTATATAAGTATATTTTCTGTCTCTGTAAATCTATATAATAATAATAATAATAATAATAATAATAATAATAATAATAATAATAATAATAATAATAATAATAACTGAAAACTTCCCTGTGGATAATTGTGTATCATAATTTAATCCTTCATGACAGGGTTGTGCGACCCGTAGGCGGGATCTATTATGACTGGCCAACCAGGAATAAATCAATATACTCCATCATTCTGATCAGCTCTCCTCAACCCATATCTGATGGGAAGCATGTCCACTCGTGGGCTCTATGCAATCGACCTTTATACTACGTATTATCATAATAGGTGGTTGCACTCTATATACTATATGTAGCAATGGTACCGTGCTTTGTAAACTGTATGGTCCAACAGTGTCTGATACTATATAATACATCTCTATAAACAACTATCTATTTTACCATGATTCTGTAATAACTGTATGAACCATGATGCTGTGATAAACTGTATCTGTATCGACCGTGTTTCTGTAATTAACTGTAAAACTGTATGTCATGGTACTGTAAACTGTATCTGTATCAACTATATAATCATGGTATTCTGTAATTACTATAAAATATATTCACTGTCTGTATACTCTATAAAACATATCTTTAAAAAATACTATAAAGCATGTCTCTGTACTATATCTATATTCTCAAGCCACACAGTAATTTAAAACATATTATACATAATGGATAAATTGTAAAACTGTATTAAACTCCTGCTGTGAATAATAATCTGGTATAAATATATATACTATACTGAAAATCATACTAAATTTGCCTAACATAACATATTTCTCGTACCTGATTTTTGCTAAAATCTCTCTACTGTAACGGATCCTACACCCACAGGGTTCTCCACTCAACACCTTGAAAACCATATATCTCAGAACAAAACATCATTATTTCTACTTCTATTACATTTCTTACAACTGCTAGAAACCCAAATTTTGCTTAAAAGACCTTACCCTGAATTTGGGATGAAATCTAATTTCGTCCCACCGACGATCCACCCCAGCAGACTTGAAGAGAACTCTGCCAGGAGCGTCGTGTTGGCCTTAGATTGTCAATCCAGCGACTGAAAGGACCGAAATCGAAGAGAGAAGAGGGAAAGGCCGTAGGAGAGAGAAGGGAGAGGATTTCGATGAGATTTCTGCGCAGGAAAATGAGTTTAGCACTATTTATACTGCGGGATTCATCGAAGAGCCACATCACCTCGTCGACGAGTCCTGTAGAAAGTTCGTCGACAAACCCGCACCCTCATCAACAAATTTTAGACTTCCAAAAATCCTCTCTCGGTATCTTCTCGTCGATGAGACAAAACCTTGTCGACGAGATCCTGAAGAACCCTCATCGACGAAACCCCTGTGTTCGTCGATGAGGCCTGGGAAATTTCTTGGAATTATCACCTCCAAAATGCAATGTCGTTGACAAACGCGACTACCTACTTCTGTGTTTCTATTTTCCTCCCTCTTTATTATTTAAATATCATTATTCTTCTGATCGTTATAGTAATACTTGAGCTGAGATAAAAACTTTGAATAAAAGTGAATACTTTCAAATATTTAAACTTTGATAAACCCTTTAAGAATCTCTTCACATAAAAATATATATGAAGAACTCAAGTTCTTGCGCTTAAGAAATATTTAATAATAGGATTGTAAGAGTATAAAATTTTGCGAATAAAGATCTATATATCTAAAATGATACTTTGATTACCAAACCTCAATACCCAAATTGTTTGCAAAAGATACGAGTGAACGCCCTTTAATCTTAAAACTCAGTGCACGAAATGCCCAAACTTGATATGAATGCTTTGGAGTGTAGGCAAAAAGTTTGTAATACGTTCAAAGCTCTCAAGAAGTATGCAAAAAGTGTTGCCCTAGGGTTTAGAGGTTATGTTTATAAGTGTTCTCGTCATCTGAAAGATTTATGGTCGTTGGATCATTTAAAATAAAAAATTTTCGTCTGTGTCTGTGCTGGAGTGTCATTCAACATGACGTACTCGTCGACGAGTGCACACATTCGTTGACGAGTGTTCAACACTTATTCGTCAACGAGAACATGAGTTCGTCGCCAAATAGTCTGTCTGAGATTTTTGAGCTTTTGGTATTTTATCATCAACAAGAGCTGATCATTCGTCACTAAGTGGCCTTAAGAATTCGTCAATGAGGTCAGGATGTTCGTCGACGAGACCTCTATTTTTCAGACTTATTGTGCCTCTACAATGTCCATCCAACCTAAAACTAATGTAAATAGATTTTTCATGAAATGCATGTGTCTTAAGATCAATCTAGGTCTTTTTGAGTTTCCAACTACATCATATGAGATATGTAAATAAAAAAAATACTAAATACCCATTACAATTGAAAACTCGAAACTTCTTCATCCTTTCACTCTTCTAATTCCATGTAGTGTGTTAGGTTGTATACGTTTTAAGTTCCTCATAACTTCCATGACTTCCTTACCTTTCGTATATGCTAACTAATGATCATGTCACAATCTCAATGCACAACTAAGATACTATATAATTTGTTATTATCAAAATAGGATTAGACTCATAGAATCAACGTTATCAAAGAAACCTAGTTCTTTGGATACAGATTCACAAGCTTTTCTACTTTTTATTTTTTTATTTTTTTTTCTTTGGATTTGGGTCAAATCTAAATCTATGAGTTCAAATCTTTAACTTTTGAATATCCCACTAATAATTTTTATAACCAATTTATGGATCATGGAGAGGATCATAACTAATGAGAAAAATCTCATAACAAATTCCCCATATTGTCCTATATTTTTTTCTCCAACCTAATATTGGTACACCATAATTTGAATAAAAACTTTTTGAATTAAATAAACCCGTTAGGCTCAATCTCAAATTAATATATTTTACATAAAATTAATACTAAAGGGTAAAGATATTGACCTTCTCTAAAATTTGGCAATAGATGTAAACCTACCTTAAAGTTTAAAATTTTCACAGACCTCCCATGAGACTCGTTGAGACAAAGACTTCCTTTAAGGTTTCACGAACTATACAACTTTGATTTTTAGGACATTTACACCCCTCCTTGAGGATGTCCTTTTGTAATTAAGGTAAGTCTTCTCTATGTCTAATCTCTAATATTATAAAAGGGATTTCTCCTCTAATGTCTTTTTAAGAAAAAATTATTAAATTTATCTATCTCTAATTATTTCAAAATACACCAGCTATCCATAACTAAGTCAAAACATTCTTATATTTTACGTCAAATTTACCCTAACTATTTATAACTATTCTAAGATATTTCTATAACTACTCATAATTATGCAACTGTTCTAAAATGTCTTTATAATAATATCAAATTTATCCATACAATTATTCAATAACTATCCTAAAATATCCTTATAACTGCTTATAATTATTTCAAAATACTCTTATATTCTTTATCTCTTAAGTATTTTCTCTATTACTTGCATTACAAGCACATAGTACATATCCGCGACTAGTTTTAATAATTATTATAGAAAGGCCAACCCAATAAATTTATTGAATAATAACACAATATATGATAGCCGATGTTTTTTTAAAAACTATATATAGAAAAAGTTTACTTTTACACTTCTCATCATTTAACACGTCAAAGGCCAAAACGAATTGTTGTCAATGGAGCAGTCAAGTTCGCAGTCAAATAGTGTTTGTGAAGAAGGAAAGCATCATAAATGCAGCCCAGAAACCAATGCCATGGAGCCCACCCCAGCTTTTGGGGAATTGGTCAAAAAATACTCCTCTCTGGAACTGGATAGGAACAAAAAATTTGTTAGGGCCCATGGTCCTACGCATTATAATAATAATAATAATAATAAGAGGAATATGCTTAACTTTGCTTTTGGAATAATAATAATAATAATAATAATATGCTCAACTTTGCTTTGGGTTCTGGCAAAGAAGCCAGCTAGCTTCAGATTCACGTCAGCAGCAACCCCAAAAGAGGGAGACTACCCCAACACAGGCACAGGTTTATTATTGACCTTTGCGTTTCTTGTGCTTCAAACTAGGAGGCCTAATCCCCCCGCTCCACTCCTCAAGGCCTCTCTTTGTATTATATCAAGTCTCCTCAACGAAGTCCGGATATTGTGCCTTCCATTCTGCAGGCACTTTGCCCTAACAAGCGCACACTACTACAAATTTTCAATTAGGGTAAAATGGAATACATACATATGCGAAATAGGTCATCTCATTAAACTGAGCATACTCCATAATTACGCAAAGGGGGAAAAGAAGGGGCAAAAGGGATCTAAAGCACACATACAGTTGCTGACACTAGGAAAGTACAAACATCTAAAGCACACTGATACTTAAACAAAAAAAAATATATGGTCAGCACAAACTCGGAACTGGAAACTTAGAAGAAAAAGAAAACCTAACAAAGGAAAGGAAAAGAAAAGAAAGGAAAAACCCTAACAAAGAATCAGAGGAAGGCATGGACCAAAATTACAGAACAAATTTAACAAGTGAGCAGCCAATGCGGAGTGGCATCAAAGGATCAAGACTGCATGGCCATCATTGAAACTGAGTCAGGTTCGTGGCCGTGCACCCTCAGGCGATAAATGCAAGTATGGGAAGGACTTCCATGGTTGGATGTGAAATCAAACCTAACCATGTCAACAATGCCAGTGCCTGCTGAATCTAACACATTGAAGGTCTGAGCATTGCTCTTCTCAAGATCATAAGAGAACTCTGCCAAAAGATACATTTTCTCCCTACTTAATTCAGTGTCACGCCCTTGTAGCCATCCTGAGACACGACAGTCCTTGGGAGCACTCGACCTGTCATAAGCAACACTCTGTCCAAAATGCAATAAAAACTCCAAATCAATAAATGAAGATGTGTAGAAAGGACAAATCTCATTAAAACAAGGACACCATTATAATTTTTGAAAAAAAAAAAATACTAGAATAGATGTGAACATAGAGAGAGAGAGAGAGAGAGAGAGAGAGAGAGGGCGAACTCGTGCATAAATTAGTCTGAATAAACATGATTAAAAAAAAAACACAGATGAGATAAACTAGTGGAAACACCAACACGATCACTGCAATATTCTTCGGCAAAGCCAGGTGCATGAAAACATCATCTTTGCCATTGTTGGTACAGATACAACAGTTCTATATAAAAGAAGCATTTCATCAGGGGTAACAAACCAGCTGCCATGCCAGGGGAAAAAAAAAGAAGAATGGCATTACCTTTAAAACAATAAATTTCTCTAAAATCTGGCATCTATATAGCAAGCACACTTTGTTTGGCTGCAACAGTGTTTACCTACCTAAATTTGTTCTCTAAAAAAAATATATTAAACCATGAGAATATTTGCTACAGTGAAATTGATTCGAAGCAGCCTGCTCCAAAGCAACCCACAGGCTCATATCACCTCTTCCAAGAAATCTACAATTTGAACTTAATTAAGCACTACATTTGTTCAAATTCAGAATGGATCTCGCAATGCTGAATCAATGACTACAAGATCTCAACACTTGTTCACTACAAGTTCGCTTGCTCTTCCACTTTTGGATCAGTGCTTAGGCACCATTCAACATCCGACCTCACTCTCGGGGTAAACACTTTTACAGCCACAAATACATGTCAGTGCGTTTCTGAGCATTGGTAAGCAAAATTTATTACCAGAAAGCAGCCCCTTAAAGAGTACGGGTGAAAAGAATACAAATGAACCAGCCTTCTTTCATTGTGATAAACCTATTTTGTAGCTATCAAAGGCTTGTTGACGGGTACAAGAAGTGTTGGTATCCTTATTTGACTTCTTATTAGTGTGCCAGAGAAGAGAGACATGTTGTGTTGGTATTCTCATTTGATTTCTAATTTGTGTGCCAGAGAAGAGTGACATGTCCAATTCTCCAACCATGCAGTCCAAATACAAATAGAACTTGAACAACAGATCTGGCCAAGTTCCTTACACAATATTTTCCTTCACATATTATGCTTCGGGTAAAATGATGATTAAAATGGTAGCCAGATGTAAAGCAAAGAGGCATATCATTGGTTTAGAAGTAATAGAGCTAACAAACCCTAATTAATAAAACCCCTCTTTGAACCCTTCCCTTCATAACTGATAGAGCTCTAAAGCCTTACTAACCCCCACTAACTAAATCACTTTTCTTTTAGCTCCATCCAATCAAACTTCATTCTCTCTAGTGATCAGCAAACCACAATCATGTTCCATCCAAAAGAGCTTGGGCAGCAACGTCCTGCTCATTAATCTTCTCCACAGGAGTAGAAAGAATCCCATCTGTACACTCATTACTCACAGCTGCTTAGCTCTCACCCAATCCCCCTCCTCAAAAATAGATATATTCTCAAAACCTTCAAGTGGAGAAGGGGGCAAATAAGAAAGATCCCCCAGGCATCAGAAAAGTCGGATGCATAATCCAAACATTCATGAATCTCATCCAACAACAGAACACTATTACATGTAAAGTCGCTATCAAGTTCACTATACCTTCCCAAGATATGCCCCCACTTTTTCTCCATCTGGCTTCCTCCTTCATCTATGTCAGATTTTGAACAATTATGAGACTCCTCAACATAAAAATTCCCATCGTCATCAATTATAAAAATTTGCTTCCTAGCATGTTGGAATTAATGCAACTGCTTATAAGCAAATTTTTCTTACCTTTCCCCTCCTTTGCTGACTGGCAATTTACACCTTCATAATGCAGGCGTCTCACATTTATTGTCATTCTGTAAATTGAAAGAAATACATAACTCTTCCTCTTCACACGAACCTTCTTGGGCCTCGCTAACACCTCAAGCCCCACTAAAAGAAACCTCAAGGCCCTTATTACATGATGAATTAGACCCTTGGGCTAGAAAACCTCGCTCTTGGGCTTTGACATCAACACTTCAGATATGGGCCTGATCCTTAAAGTGGCTCATAGGCAGAAAAGCCCTCCATTTTTCCAAAAAGCTATTCAAGTTAGACCCTTTCACACAATGGGCCTTTTTTCAAGATCCTGGCTTGGCTTAGATAGTATCACAGTTAAGGGGCTCATCCTTTGTCAAATAACAGGCCCAAATCTAATACAATAAACAAGCTACCCAGCCTAATCTTCATCTCCTCATCCTCCTCCAAAGAAACCCAAGCTGCCTCTACCACCTTTGCAACTCCAATTGAAACCCTAGTGACCTTGTGTTGAAATCCCACATTGGATGTGTACTAGGAAAATCTTGGACTTATAAGGATGGTTTAGGCTCCAACTATGTGAGGAGCCCTCTATAGGGCAGACCCACGAAACTAGTGGACTAAAGCGGACAATACCTCACCTGAGTTGGGCCCAAGACCGTGACATTTAGTATCAAAGCCATCCTAGGTGTACTAACATGTAGGGCCCCACACAAAAGTACTTTGACAAGGGCATCAAAGATTGGATGGGAGAGAATGTCACAATCCCACATTGAATGTGTACTAGGGAAATCTTGGGCCTATAAGAATGATTTGGATTTCAACTATGTTAGGCGCCTTTTATAAGACAAACATGTAAGGTCAATGGGCCAAAGCAAACAATAATACCTCACTATAGTTTATCTCAAGACCATGAAATTTGTTATCAAAGCCACCTTGAGGGTACTATACTGTGGGTCCCTGCTATAAGTACTCTGACAAGGGCGTTTAAGATTATATAGGAGACAATGTAACAATCCCACATCAAAACAGGCAATACCTCATCGAAATTGGGCATAAGACCATGACATCTTGATAGTAAGAGTTGTCATCTCTAAATGAGAATTGGAAGCTTTCAGCCAAATCCTTCAATTGAAACTCACCACCACATCGAGAACATATCTATCCTTTCCCTACAACCACACCACCTTCACCTTCACTTTTGACAACCTTTATGGCCACCAACTGACAACCTAGTTGAAGATCTCGCTCAATGCCTTCATGTTTGTAACCAACCTCATGATGGATATCCCTAGTCAACTGTCACGATCCCACGTCGGATGTGTACTAGGGACATCTTAGGCTTATAAGGTTAATTTGGGCTCCAACTATGTGAGATACCTTTTATAGGACAAATTCGTGAGGCCCACTGACAAAGTGGACAATACCTCATCGGAGTTGAGCCTAAGACCGTTACATTTGGTATCAGAGCCTAAGGGGTACTATCATGTGGGAAGATCCTACATAGAGGCGTAAACCACTCTAACGAGGGCGTCAAAGATCGTACGGGAGGGCCTATCACGGTCCCACACGGATGTGTACTAGGGACATCTTGGCTTATAAGGTTGGTTTGGGCTCCAACTATATGAGGTGCCTTTTATAGGACAAGCTCGTGGGGCCAATGGCTCAAAGCGGACAACGCCTCACCAGAGTTGGGCCCAAGACCATTACACCATCTCACATAACTCATTCTCAAAACTCCACCACCCATCACCTTTAGATCTACCCTAACCCTAACTACAAAAAATTCCCCACCCACCTCAAACAAATTGTCATCCAATAATGCACGTGACAGGGAACCGCCTACATCTTTCAAGCCACCCATTCGGCACACTTATTTTAGGCGAAGATTCAAGAAATTATATTTGTATTATACCCTCCTTTGTATTGTATTATGTCTTGTTTTCATAATCCCCTATTAAACATGCTTGTTCATAAATTATCAATGTTTGCCTGCCCAAGAGGGAACATCTAAAAAAAGTTATTTTAAATAATATCTATTTCCCCTAATCCCCAATGAAGTAGGAAGAAAGAGATGGCCTAAATTTCCAAAAACATGGCCAACTATTGCACACATTTGCCTCATATTCCTAATTATCCTAATGTTACAGAAGAATTTGGCAGTCATTTCCTCAAATAACATTGCTTCTCAATTCTATTTAATCATTTCCTCAAATGATAAGTTGTCTCTTCCCTTCTCTATTCTCTTAGGCCCCATTTGGAACTTGGAAAAAATGAGAGAAACGAAGGGAAAGGAAAACAAAGAATCAACTTTTTTATATTTGGTTATCAAAGAAAATGTGGATGAAAATAAAATCTAGAAACCTAACGAAAACAAATTTGACTTTATACATGCCATTAACCTTTGATTTTTGTTATTTTATATTATACATGAAAAAATTTTCACTCCTAACAGTGTGTGATATAGACAGAAAATATGGTAAAAATTTCATTTCCTTGTGTTTCCTTTCCTTTTCCCAAAAAAGATCCTTGATCCAAAAAGAGCCTTAGTGATTTTTTAGCTCTGAATTCCTTCATTGATTCGACTGTATGTTTCCTTGATTTAATTTGCATGTGTGCAACGTGTTCTGTAAAAATTACAATGTCTAGTCCTGGGCAAGCCTAGTTGATGGCTCAGCTAGTTAGGGCTTGCGTGCCAAGGCAAAGACCTAGGTGCATTGTAAACCACCAAGATGTATATATATATATATTGAGAGAACACCTATTTCTTGCATTGTCATTAGCAAATTTCTTATTAATTGCTACTTGACTATTGTAATTCCTACTCAATATGATGCTTCTAATATAAATAATATGTAAAAGAAACTTCCCTTAACAGTGGATGCTTAAGCGAAATACTAAAATAGCCTCCATTATTTGAAAACAAAATTCAATATATTATTCCTCTACATCATTTTTGGAATTTGATAAGTTCTACCCATTTACAACATCCATAATCACTAATTATTGTGCATCTCCACACATTGCCATGTGTCATAACAATTTCCCTCATGTAGTCCTGTGTTTTTTTGGCCAAAAATTAAAAATAAAACACATGCAGACACGTCTACATAGAAATAAATAAATGTAATCCAAAGTACCACCATGGCATAAATTGGCAAAGCCATGAAACTGTAAAAGTTAATATTATGAATAACATGGCATGCCAACACTTTGTCTGATTTTTTGTCATTTTTTATTTTTCTTTTCATTTTTTTAAGCAACAGCCAACAGGTAGAAACTATACTAAAGAAGGGCACCAAGGTGGGGCTGTGCATCAAACCAAATAACCTGAGTGGCTGAGTTTGGTCAGCCTTCATCAATTTTCGCAAATAGAATATATAAGAAACCAACAAGGTTAGTTCTGCAAATGGATTGACAGGCTAAAAACTGATGATCCCCAAAACCAGAGTACAGATACACACTGTGCGAGTCTCCCAACCTCTTTGGTAGTACAAACATCCCAATCTAGCCCATACTTTAGCCCTAAAACCCTCCTTTACACATGCTCCTTTTCCACCACGAAGCACCAACACCAATTATCCATGGGCACCATTACCCCCAGGAATGTCTTTTACACATAACCCAACCTCTTCACCCCTGAACAAGGTGCTCTTAAGAGTAAATCTCCACCATTTAAGAAAATAGGTCTTTCTCCACCCATCAGGTTTCTTCTTTAACTTCTTGAAGTCAGCAACAAGATCACACATACTCCTTTAAATTTAACTCCACAAGCCAATCCCAATTAGACTAGAGAGATGAGAACCCAAATAATGTATGACGCAGTGATGGGCAGAGACAATAGCTCTCCAGCAACTCAATAGAAGATTTCAGCAACAAAACAGAAAATAGCCAATGAATGCTAAGGAATTCATGAGGAAATGTTAGAGAACCACCAATGGAGGACTTTAGACGTTTATATTGTAGCTAGGATTTACATTTTAGTTTGGCAAAAAAAAAACTGATTATTTTAGAAGTTAATTCAATTTATTTTGTGTATTTTAAGTACTTCGGGGTTATTTTGCAATTATACGTTTTAGTTGGATTATTTTGTAATTACATGTTTTAGTTGTAATGCAGAGGAAATGTTGGAAAACCACCAATAGAGGACTTTAGATGTTTATATTGTAGCTAAGATTTTCATTTTAATTAAAAAAAAAAACTGATTATTTTAGAAGTTAATTTAATTTATTTTGTATATTTTAAGTACTGAGGGATTATTTTCCAATTATATGTTTTAGTTGGGCTATTTTGTAATTATATGTTTTAGTTGTAAAGCTGAGGAAATGATAGAGATTAGAGAACCACCAATAGAGGACTTTGGATGTTTATATTGTAGCTAAAATTTTCATTTTAATTCGTAAAAAAAGCTGGTTATTTTAGAAGTTAAGTTGATTTAGATTTATTTTGTGTATTTTAAGTACTTTGGGGTTATTTTGTAATTATATGTTTGTATTTTAAGTACTTTGGGGTTATTTTGTAAATATATAATTTAGTTGGGTTATTTTGTAACTATATGTTTTAGTTGTAATGCTGGGGTGTATTAGACAATTAACAGATTTTAATCTGAATTCCACCTCCGCTGCTCCACCGATAATTTCTGTCTCTGTTGTTCTGTTCTGCCCTGCACAGCAACCTTGTTTCTTCTCGCTTCCTCTCTCTTCTTCTTCTCACATCTTCTATGTTTCTCTCCTCAATGCCCTCTATGTTTTGATCTCTTTACTCTCCTACATTAATTCGGTACTGTCCTACATTAATTCATTATCAGAGCAAACCACAATCACCATGCAGGCTGCTCATCTGCAACATCTGGCCAGAATTACAGTTTGTGCAACTCATTTTTCAAAAACCATTTTCCAACCAACATTTCACAACACCTCCCTCACCATTAAAACAAAAACCCCCAAAAACAATATCCCTAAAATTTCTTCTTCCGATGTGGGGTAAGACCCACGCACAACCTGAAATTTTCCAGCTGCCGACCCCTACAAAATCCAACCTAGCAGGCACCGTCCTGACACCACCACCACTACCATACGAGTCAACATCCTTCAATCTACCTCCATCCAGAAAACCATCACTGGAGGACCCTCGCCAGAGGCCCACACACCTTGCCAGTCTTCTCCTGTTTCCAGAACTGTGAGAAATTGACTCCACCCACAATATTTTGGTTTCTCCTGAGATTTTGAAGCTGTTTAATTGAAAACTGACTGAACAAATGGGTTCCACATTTCTAAGGATAAATTCAACCTGTGAGTACCTTGCACAACTTCTAGAACTGAAAAATACTGAATTGATCCACGATATTTTCAATTCATTTGCGGAACTTTGACTCTTCTTCTAGTTATCTTGATTTATATTACTAGATCTTGAACAGTCAACGCAAATTTAAGTGTTTGAAAGACCTGTCAACACTCAGATTGAGACCAAGCTGCAATATTTTGAGATTTACTGCAGCAAACTGGTTTTCTTTTGCAGATTTTGATGCGGTCTCAAGAACTCCATCTTCGATTGTTAGATACATGCTTTTGGAGGATAAATTCAGCATGCCAGCACCATTTTTGCAGCTTTCTTGGAGCATCCATAAGAAATTGATGTGAAATATTTGAAGAATCTCTTAAAACTCAGCACAAGGACCTTTTGGTAATGATGCATAAGCTTACGCTACTTGAGTTTCATAGAAATTGATCTGTTGTTACTTATCTAACGGTACTTTTTTGAATTTGCATGGGTCCATATTTCTATTTCATTTTAGAAAAAATTGATGAGTCAATTCCACATGTCTAGGTCCCGCATAGTTGGCCATTCACAACAATTGATTAAACCTATTTGTCCTTGTGATTTTGGTGGTTGTCAAATCGTCGTTTTTTCTTAGATTCATCAGATAACAAGGAGAATTACTTTAATTGGTATGGATTGTGTGACCAGCAGAGCATCTACTTAGCTAAATCAAAACTCCTTGGTTTTGGGCAAAAAGTTGAGAGGGACAAATACTATCTGGAAAACCTCATGCTATCACACGGTCTAAACTAAGATATATTGTAAGTGAGAAATATGCCACACATTCTTATAGGGAGCAATTAGTGGAATTTGCAGTCTTAGGCAACTTTTGTGCAGTCTTAGGCAACTTTGTTCTAGTCTCACCAATTATTACCTTAAATTTAAAGACTTCATTTATCAGTGTGCTCTTAGTAAATTTAAAGATTTCATTTATCAGTGTGCTCTTAGTGAAGAACCTAAAGTAGTGATTATGTTCAAAAAAAAAAACAGGGCTGAGGGATGAAATCATAAGGCATATGATTTGAAAATTCAAAAATATCCCACTACTCTAGCCAGGCAGCTTACCACATGGCTTTGAAAGCTAAGAGGCCATTTAGTATCACTGTCAAAAAATAGAGAAGCGAAAACCAAAAACCATAAACAGAAACTAAAAACTAAAAACTAGCAATATGTTTGATTAACATTTATAAAACTAATACTAATTAAAAACTTAATTTAATAAAAAAAATCTCAGTTTCATCTTTAAATCAAAATATTATAAAAATATGATTAAAAAAATAAAATTAAAAATAATACACATTTAAAAAATTACTATAATAAAAATAAAATTTATTATAATTATTTTATTTAATTGTTCTACTTTCAAAATTTACTTTACAATAAAAATTTTATTGGACATGACAATTGAAAAATAATAAAAATATTTTGTAATTGGCTTCATTATTATTTTTTGAAATTTACGTATATTTTTATTTTAATTATATTTAAATTCATATGATCATTTAATTTTGATTTTAATTTAAAAGTGTATAAAATTAATAATCTAATCTAAAAAAACTATTTCTAAATATTAAAATTTCTAGCAACAGGTTGCCAAAACAACTAAAAACCATAAAATTTGGTTTTTTAGTTTTTTTGGCAAACAGCTGAAAACATGCCACAAAAACAGAAAACTAACAACAAGAACAAACGTGTTTTTATAATTTATTTTTTCACTATAGAGAAATAGAAACAAAAACAAAAAACAGAAATGATACCAAATAGGCCCTAAGATATTTCTCTAGCTACCAACCCATAACACCACTTCCAATCTTAAAAGAGTACCATTAGTCTAGATCAATTTCTCCATGGTCACAAGGTAGTCCTATGCCCACCCAAGATGTTCGAGAGAAAACTCAAGTTGTTGAGAATAACCAATCATACATTTAAGGTGCCCATGCCGATTGTTGCATTAACTGAGTATCATGACTACATAAATGATTTGCATATTTGCAGCGCACAATTTTGACTCTTCAATTCTTATGAGTCATGAATCATCTTGATAAGGCCCTAGACTTGTCTTTAGTGACCCTAAACACCATTGCTGCCTCTAGGCTAGAAATGGACCTTGACTTGTTGTTACCACACTTGGTTGTCGTGACTTGCAATGGACTTCAACATGAGTCCCCAATTACTAGGACAGATATGTTTGTCAATGATCTTGCTCTTCAACCTCAATTTTCCATTTCTAAACCAAAGAAGGGGGAACACTTGGCTGCTCCAGAGAATGTTGAAATTTCGTTAATCTTGGATCCTATTGTTGATAATCCCCTAGAGATTATTTCTCCTCCATCCAGTAAATTTGTGCCTCCATCCCTCGGATCTTCTCCCTCCACATCTTCTATAATCAAATCTAGTGAAATATTGTCCATCATTCTAGAATATGAACAGAATGCTTATTTGCTTGAGCTGCCAATAGAATAGGATATTAAATTGATTTCTTGTTTGGAGGATTTATAATTTTATCAAAGGACATTGCAGCATTCTATGCTACATGCAGTTGGAGGATCTTTTAGATACGCTCCAATAGTAATTGACGATACAATGCAGCTCATGCCACCTCTTGATTGCCTACATGTTCGACTTTGTCCCATTCATGGAGTCACAGCTACTACAACATTTCAAAACTCGAGGCCAGGCTTTCTCTAACATGGGAGTCTAATGGAGAACCACCAATGATGAACTTTGGATTTTGATATTGTAGCCTTATAGCGAGTATTTTTATTTTAGTTTGGAAAAAAAATTCTAGTAATTTTAGAAATTTAGGTTCATTTTTATTTTAAGTACTTACAGGTTCTTTTGTAATTACATGTCTTAGTTGTAATGATGGGGTATAAGTACTTCCTTTGTAATGCATTAGACAGTTAACAGATTTGAATCAGAATACCCAGACTGCTTTCCCTCTATCTCTCGATATAGTTCTCCCTCTCCTCTCCTTAGTCTTCCCTATTCTTCCTCCTCCCCTCTCCGTTCTGCTATTTTCTAGTCTCTCTTTCTGTTCTTCTCTAATTCTCTGCTCCACCTTTGCTTTCTCTATTCTTTTGTTCTGTGCTGCACAGCAACCACTCTTCTTCTCTCTTTTTCTTCCCGCCTCTCTGTTTCTCTTCCTCAATACTCTCTCTAATTTTTATATCTTTACTGTCCCACATCACAAGGATAATTGAGTTTCTAGGGTTTGTAATAAAATCAGAAATTATACTGAAATCAATCTTTAAAAAAAGAAAAAATGGAACGACAGCCTCCAAGAGAGGGTTTAACACCCCCCCCCCCATTTATTTATTAAGGAATAGGAAAAAATATCACAAACAAAAAACTGAAAAGACATAAAATCCCCAAAAAGAATTATCTGCAACATAAATAGTAAATCTGTCTTTCTTGGCCTTCCTTTCAGATTTGGACGCTCTTGTCTACACCCAAGAAGTTAGACAAAAAAGTTTCATCAACTCCGATCCCCACTGTTCACTTCGTATCAACCCCTCCTGCACAAGTTAAACTTGAGCTGAGAGAGCTTCAATGCAAAGGAGAATATGCCTTTAAGTTTAGAATTTGCTCAACCAGGCCCAGCAAAAGATAATGTTATTGTCAACTAAATGCAAATGAGACAACTTTATCAATGTTCCTTCTTTAGAGAACAAACCTCTCTAATAAGCCAACTTAAACTACCATTGTCACGAATTTGCTATGAAAAAGAACATAAAGAAATCATAGCATGTCTCCATGTTTTAAGCCTACAGATGACACGAATGGCAAAAAGAACCTTTAGGCTCCCACTGATAAGAATCAAAAAACTCAATGAGGAAACACACTTTCTCCATTCATAAAATTTTATTACAAAACATCAAAGACCATTTTTTTGCAACTATTACAAAGTCCCCAAACCCCGCATATATGATCATAAGCACTCTCCATATCACACATATGGACCACCCTTCTTCCCCTGCTTTTTGAGTTAGGCATCTGCTTAGACCAACATTTCATTGGAAATCAGAATAGCACCAAGAATTTTATACACTTCCACAAGCTAGTAAAGCAAGAGTCCCTCCAATCACACAGAAGAAATCACAATGCCAAAAAGACCTGATGAAGAAAACCCATAGTCAAGCATAAAAGACCATCCTCTCCCAAAATGATTCAATAGTGAAGTTTAATCTCAAAAATATATGAGCATTACTCTACAGCCAAATCCCCCAAAAAGAAGCAAAAACTGCACGCCACCATACAGTCCCGCATCCTTATGCCTCCCAAACTTCCAAAAGCAATCAGCAACACCCCCCCCCCCCCCAACTCCACTCTCCGAACAAACTAAAAAATCTTGTTCCACAACTCCAAAAGCTACAAAGCAATGAAGAAAAAGAAGAGCATGAGTCTTAAGACTAGCATAACTACTGCAGAGTAACCATTTAGGGTATTTTTATTAGGGTCATATCTTCTAGATTAAGGATATTATTTATTTAGGAAGCAAGATTCTGGCATTTATTATTTGGAGAACTAGTATTTTAGTTTACTTTGGTTATTAAAGTAGTTTTCTTATTCTCCAAATGCTGTAAGCCTATAAAGGCCTCCTATGTATTGTTTTCTATTCAGACTTGAATTGAGAATTAAAGTTTCCAGAAGTTGGTCCTACATCAAGTAGTATCAAAGCAAATGCTAATTCAGCACATTAATCATTTTTATTTGACAAGCTCGTGATTTCAACTCAAATCACTACAATTATCAATGTTTGATAGGATTGTCTATGAATTTCCAACATAAATCTTGTTGTACTGTCACCACCACCATCTCACCGCCAACCAAGCCAAACCTTCTTTAAATCCCCTTATTGAACCTTTATTCATAGTGGGGGTGAGGAGGAGGGGGTGGGTTATTGCTTTAGCCGAATCCCTTTTGAATCAATGGAAGACCTCCATCCTCTACTAACAATAACACGTTTACTTCACTTCATGGACCCATCAGGGTCAGCTTCATCCACTGTGACTGCCTGTAACTTGGCTTCTTGGGTCATGTCAAAAACTTCGGGCATCAACATTCTCCATCACCAAATGCCACATCAGCACCATAAAGCTTCCTTATTTGTAGGATTGATGCCCTAATGTGTTGCAGACATTGAGTTTGTCACAAAATCTAACCACCTTTGATTCTCAACACTATCAATTCTCACAGGCAAATTGTCGCCACCTTCATGAGGTTCAACATCATCAGTAAAAATTGGGTGAAAGCCCCTAATCAAAATTAAGCTTCTTGGGTCATGTCAAAAATTTCGAGCACCAATGTTCTCTGTCATCATCACACCACATCATCACTGCTGAAGCTTCCTAATTCATTGTATCGAAGCCCTAATGCATTGCAGCCATTAAGTTTGTCACATAGCCTCGCCACCTTTGATTCTCAACACTCGCAATTCTCACAGGCTAGTTGTCAGCACCTTAGCGAGGTTCAACATCGTCAGGAAAAATTGAGAGAAAGCCCCCTGCTTGGCTGTTGTCAAGAAGGTTGAAAGCCTGCCCTCAGTCGTTGTATTAGGGCACAGGCTTGCCCCAGCTCCTCTTGGTACATATCAAAGGTGCGAAGGTTTTGTTCTAGGTATGGACCTAGCCCAGTCACACAGCAGAATTTTCCTATTAAAAAAAAAGGAAAAAAAATTGTCTAATTTGGGTTGGGAAAAGTTCGATTCAAGGATGAGCAAGCTTGACACTATGATTGCACTCTTATATCAATCCTTGAACCTCATTATTGTGAATTAAAGGAGGCACCTTCTTTTCATCCCACTAAAGAAAAGGTAGTCCACATAGTCGAGGTAGTTGATGAAGCTACTATTGAGATTTAAGGATCATTGGAAGAAATAATGGATGCCTCAAACTTGGAGCCTAATCCTCAACGATCGATTTCATCATCTTAGATAATATTTTCAGTCGTACTGCTATGGGATGTTCACTCATAGAATCTTATTTCATTTTGAAGCCACCACACTACATTGGTCTCCTTCAAGACTCGTCACAATCTAAGTTATCTCATCCTTTGAATCATTAAAACTCAAAATCAAATTCTTTCTAATTGGGAGAGAATGATGCAAGATGCAACTATCTTTTATAGCCTTGGTGCCTAAAAAATCTATATCTATTGAGGATTTTAGACCTATTAGTCTTGTCTCTAATGTGCACAAGATTATCACCAAAGTTTTGGCTTATAGGTCTACTGTGGTGCTTGTTGATACTATTTCTAGTGCCCAAAATGACTTAATGCTTCGTGGGGAGGGGGGAGGCAAATAGTGGATGCCATTCTAACGGCCAATGAGCTGGTGGAGGATATTCGTAGGAACAAAAAGAGGAGGTTCTATTTAAATTATATTTTGAGAAAGCTTACAATAGAGTTAGGGTTTCTTGGATATAGTCTTTACGTAAAAGGGTTTTGGTGAGCCTTGGTGTCGTTGGATTAGGGGTTTTTTGTCTAATGTGTGGTTCTCGGTAATCATGAATGGTAAACCCGAATCCTGGTTTAGTGCTTTGAGGAGCATTAGACAAGGAGGCCCTTTATCCCCCTTTTTGTTTATCCTTGTAGCTGACGAGCTAAGTAGGGTGGTGGACAAGGTTGTGGAGAGGGAGTTGGTTAAAGGTCTAGAAGTAGGGAGAGAGGGAGTGGTGGTATCTCATCTCCCATTTACTGATGATACCATTTTCTTCCTTGATGACCATAACCCTTCTTTCAGAAGAATTCTCGATCTTATCCAAATTTTTGAGGGGGTGTCTGGCCCTAAAACTAATATTGGATAAAGTACTTTAGCATCTTTGATTGTGCCCATGGAATGTGTTAAGGAGTAGACTGCTAAAGTGGGGTGCGAAATTCTAGATTGGCCATTGACTTGCTTAGGGCCTAGGGGTTCCTCACAGATTTTTGGAACCCGATTGTGAAAAAGGTGACAAAGAGATCAAATAGGAGGAGGGGCTCTTTTCTCTTTTGGCGGAAGAATAATCCTTATTTTGGCTTGTCTTTCTAGCATTCTACCATATTTCCTGCCTATTTTTAGGATTTCGATGGGAATTACTAGCGAGCTTGAGAGAATTATGAGACTTTGTGGTCTAGTGTGGGGAGTCACAAGGACCACTTAGTAAGACAGAAAGAGATATGCAGGTCTAAAAAGGAGGAAGGGATGGGTCTAGGTAAGTTGGTGTCTAAAAACACTACTCTTTTAGCTAAATGGTTATGGCACTTCCCTCTAGAAGAATCTTCCTTTCGGCATAGAGTAATAAATAGGTTCGGGTAAGATGAGAATGGGTGGCATACAAAAATTTAAGATGTTCTATAAGGAGTTTGTGGAGTTCCATTTCTTAGATTTATTCTTCTTCATCCCTCACACTAAACTTGAGGTGGGGAAGAATTCACGAATCCATTTCTAGAAAGACCCTTGGTCAGGAAATGCTTCCTTTTCCACTTCTTTCCCTTGTCTCTATTGTTTGAGTTCCAAGCAAAATAGAGCCATGTCTTTCTTTGTTGGGGATCTAAGGAGTCCTTCAGTTTCCTAGTATCTCAATTTTAGGAGACCACTTAACGATGGGGAGATGGTGGAGTTGTCTTCTTTCTTATATTTATTGAATACCTTTTGTCGAGGAGAGATATTCATTCTTGGTCTTTGGATCAGTGAGGAGTGTATTGTTGCAAACCTTTTTTTGAATTCTTGATCCATTCTAATTCTTCATTTCCACTCTATTCTATCATTTGGAAGGCCAAGGCTACCTCAAAAATTAAGGCTTTCACTTGGTTAGTTGTGCTTAATAAAATATATATACTAATAACTTGCTACAAATTAGGAGACCTTTGAAGGCTCTCTCTCCCAATGTATGCGTGTTCTATTACAAGAAATCCAGGACAGCTCCCCATCTTCTTCTGCATTGTAAATTTGATTGGAGGATTTGAATTAAGCTTTTTGGGATTATGGGGAGGAGTTGGGTCTGTCCTCCTTTAGTGGAAGACTTTTTAGTAATTTCTTTCGCAGGCTTAGGAAGAAGGAAGGATAGGGCAGCTTTATGGAAGTGTGGCGTATTAGCAATTTTATGGGGGATATGACTGGAGCAAAATGCACGGATATTCTCTAGGGAGAAACCAAATTGGGTGCTCATCTGGATAAAATTCAGTATTTGGCCTCATTGTGGAGCATTGGTTTTGGATTTTTCAGAGGAAACAGTTTCCAAGAGTTACAAAGAGATTGGAGGAGAACATGCTGGCTTGTTGATCTTCTCTCTCTGTCATTTTAGTTGTTTTTTTCTGGTTTGCTCCAATTTTTTTCAGGAGATGTCTTATTCTCCCTCTTGTAAATTATCTTCCTGTTAATGGAATTTCTTTTGCTATCAAAAAAAATATATGCGGATGCAAACAAGAACCATTGTATTTTTCTAATTTTTATTGTGTTTTCATTAGTTTATTTAGGTAATTTTTTATTAGAGTCATATATTTCACATTTTGGTATGATTATTATTTAGGAAGCAAGATTTTAGAATGCTATTTTTTAGGAAACCGGAATCATAGTTTATTAGATTCCTTAAATTAGTTTTCTTATTCTTCAAGCATTTTAAGCCTATAAAAATTGAAGCTTAACATATACATTGTTCGCCCACGACCTAATAATAGTTTCAGCTTGTAAGTAAAGTGGTATTCTAACATGGTATCAGAGCTGCTTACCAAGAGGTCCTGGGTTCTAGTCTTGTTGTCCACATTAATTTTGTGGTGTTTAATAATTATTGTATTCCCTATAATAGGGGTTATTTATCATTTATTTATCTCTCCACGTGCTGTTGGGCTGCACGTGTGGGGGAGTGTTGAAGGTTGATATATACACTGTTGGTCCATAACCTAATAGCTTAAGCTTGTACGTAAAGTGGTCTTCTAACAATTGTATTCAGACTTGAAATGAGAGTTTAAAATTGTCGAATGTGAGTCCTGAAACAATAACACATTACACACATTGAAAGATAAGATCCATATAAGGTCTTCTAACACGCAACAAGTTGTTCATGCTAACCCTATTAAGAATGACCATCCACACAAAAGCTAACCTTTTAAAAAATCTTCGCTTTCCACAAATGATTAACATGAAGAAGGTGAAGAGGCGAAGAGCGATTTAGATGAGAAAAAAGATTTTCAAGAGAAGACGTCGGAAGCATCCAAACTCCAATTCCTAATAGCCCCCCAACTTGAATAAACTAAGAAGCAAAGAAATTTCTAGCTAATCATTAGAACTGCTGTGAAAATGAAAATCTCAGGAAACACAAGCACTATCAATGAACCAAAATGGAAGAAATAGATGCCTCATGATGCAAACTAAGCTGAAAGGGAGAAGGAAAAGCAACCAAAAGACAATGCTCCTCAAAACAAATATACTCCCAAAACAAATGTCGTCTCCCACTTTATATTTGATTCAAGGAGAGAAAAGAGGGATACCTGGAATATGAATTTCCACAGGCTTTCACAAGAAACCCTAGCTACAATATTAGCATCTCATAATCCCACCTATTCACTTGGAAGCCAAACTTACTCAATAACCATACTCCAAAGTGAATCAATTTCCAAAATAAAACACCATACCCACTTACCCACCAGGGCAATGTTTTTAGGCACCCAATTATCAAGACCCTAGCCATCGGCATTCCTTAGACCTACCAATAACCTGCCAACCCACAATATGAGTTTCTTAGGAAACAAAGCCAGAAAACAGAAAAGTTTAGTTAAAGCTGTCAACAAACTCACATGCAATTTGAAAATATTCAAAAGCTCTCAGCAGATTCCACTTTACCACCTCCCAACTCACTCATCATAAAGGCTTCGGAAAACCATGTAAGTCCAAAGGTCTCATTCAGTAAATTGCTTTACTGAAAGGTCATTCAAGCCAAATGTCTCACTCACCGTCTATGCACTCAAACACCACACTGACCAGAAGCTCATAGCGAAGATTCCTAGAGAAATTTTTTAACAACAATTCTATAAAGTAATTTGTAGCATTGCTGACAATAAATTTGAAATTGAATATCCTTTTTTATTTACTGTTTCTCATAAAAATATTTGTTTATTATTGGAAAAAAATATTAAAAATGTTTTCTTAACAATGAGGTGTTAAGCCAAAGAAATCAGTATGAATGTAAATCCACATCCAAACCTTATTCGAACTTCAACACCATCACTCCTACAATGCCCACATTCCAATCATAATATATGACTAACCATAGCCATCCCCTTACACTGCAATTCCTTACGGATACTTAGATTTGGCTATTAAGTAGGCTTGATAAGATTAGTTTTACTTAAGAAAAGTTGTATTGGTGACATATGCATATTGCATGGTAACAGAAAGTATACTATCATCATATACATCCACATGAAACTATCAAATATACATAAATGACACAACACAAAAATCAAGCTTTTACTGTGCTACAGTGACACTGCTGGGAAGAATATCATGCTAGCCCATATGCACCAAAAACATTATTGTATGCCCAAACAAATAATAGGAAGCTAACTGAGTGTAGCACTAACTCTGGTGCCAAGCATGAATTCAAGCTGTATTAGACACAAACTGGTTTCACACTAACATTGAGCTACTTATGGCTCTTAGCATCTAGAATTCGAAGAAGTTTCCAACAAGTGACAGAATACAATATATCGGTATCATCACCTAGTCAGACTCCCCCCTTATTTACTTGCTAAATAATTAAGCACTTGGAAATCACTAAAAATCACTCAAAATAAGAATATGGTGTGGTTTGAGTTCCTTCAAAAAAAGGATGGAGCGAATTGAGGACAACCCTTGAAACTCTATCAACAGCACCTTGCCAACACCTTCCTGGTACTTATTCAATGTTAGTATTCTAATATACCCTTCATTCTAACTCATCATATCCATTCAACCATATCATAAAAGGCTTAACACTTAAATCACTAAAATAGTCCAATATTTTTTTTTATAAACTTAAAATAATCCAACATGGATCACCTCAATAGATTAAAGCTTTCCTCAAAGTCTCTCCATTTATACACCGTTATTAGGATATATCAAAATGGTGGATACAGTTGATATATACGAAAAAATCTAAGCAACAATTTCAGCTTTTTATTATTTTGAGGGGGGGTTCTCTTTCTTCAGATTTTCATTTCTTAAGAAGTCTCAATGAAAGAAAGGTCGGTGAGCTAACTCTTTTATTGGGGGTGCTGGATTATACCAGGCTTTGGAATCCAGTGCCAAATTCCACCAGGGATAAGAGGCTTTGGATTGGGGATGCTTCAAGGTCTTTCTCTTCAAAGTCTTTCTTTTCCAATCTCATAAAATCCACAAATCCTAGCCCTTTCCTCTTACATAAAGCTGTTTGTAAAGCAAAGAGTCTGGGCATCCATTTGGACCTTAATTCTTGACAAGATCAACACAAATGACATGCCACAAAAAAGGAGGCCTTACAAAGCCCTTAGTCCAGATATTTGTATGCTGTGCAATGAGCCTAATGAGACTATTATTCATTTTGTCATTCATTATAAGGTAGCAAGATGCATATGGAACAATTTGTTTTCATAATCTGGTAAATATTGGGTGGCTCCAGCTACAATTCAGAAATTTTTTTAAAGTGAAGTTTTCAGGTTTCAGGAAGGAGAGAGAAAGGATATTTTGGGACTGCACCGTTCTTACAATATCTTTGGCTAGAAATGAATGCTAGAGTTTTTCAAGATCAAAAGACTTCTCCAAGATTGCTTCCGCAGAAAGTTATTTTTCTTGCTTCTTTTTGGGCTCATTCTTTTTGGGGTTTTTGAGGGGTCTTTTTCTTTCTGACATTCAAAGGGATTGGAAAGCAGCTTTAATGTAATTTGTTAGTTTTTCCCCTTTTTTTTGTTTTGCACTTTTTTGTTGGGGAATTTCTTATCCTGATCTAATTATAATTATGCCTTATTTCTAGTAGATTTGTTTTATTATCTAAAATATTCAAGCTTCTGCCAGCCATCCAATAAATTTATAACACTGCTAAAACCGAAAGCTGTTGAAAGCATTCTTGCAGATTTAGGGAACTCAATAATCATAATATAGGAAACAACCCGGTGCTAAGTTATATGGAGTATTTATTCACAATATTCAAAATGCAAAGTTGGATTAACACCATGCTTGTATTGAACTCCCACACACTCAACAAGTTGTTCATAGAATTGTTGGAAAAATGGAAATTCAACAAATATAATAAAAGAACTATTGACTGTATTCAGTTATTCCATCCACAATAATCAAAATAAAAAAATGTATGTTGAAGTGGAAGCTCACCTTAGCAACATGCTCCAAAGTAATAGCCTCTGGAACAATGGCTGTTCTTAGCCTAATCACAACAAACCCACTGCTTCCTTTCAGTGGAAAGCACTGACCCGGCTCTCCAAAACTAGGTTTCAATATCCTGTTCGCATCATTATGAACCCCATTTGGATTTGCCATATTAAACCAACCACTTCCCTTCCTGGTAATGTATGGTTCTGAATGCTTAACCACCGCGGCCCCACCCGAAGCCAGTGCATAGTCCACCATCCCAAGCCCGTCAGCCGCATGCCTCCCAATCTCTTTCTCAATTATCTCCTTTGCTGCAGCTCTAATATCATCCAAACTCATATCGCTATCTCTGACCTCGCTGCCCTTGGCGTCCTTCAACTCATCGTAGAACCTCTCCAAATCTTCTTTCGTCAATAAATCCATCACCCTCAACTCGCCAACTGCCTTTGCCAAGCCCTCACTCTCAGCCTCCAATCTTTTCACCTCACTCGCCAATTCAGCACTCTTCTCCTCAATCTTCTTATTCAATTCCCTCCTCAACCCCCCAACCTCGTTCTCAATCTTCCTGTCCACTACCTCCACCTGCACCTGCATCATCTTCGTCGTCGTCTTCATGAACCCCTCCACCTCCGCAATTCGCCCCTCGAAATCTGAAACACCCACCCCCATAGGTACCCCCGCCGAACTATCCGCAGACTTGAGCGCCAATTTTCGAATCATCTGTACAAGTCCTACCAGCACAAGAAGAAGCAAGAAATTTTTCGTAAAGACACTAAGTACGGTGTGCCACCTCGGCTTCTCGGGCTTCGTCAAGACCTTCCTGTTCCGTCGGGGCGATAAGGTGGAACTGGCTAAGCCCTTCCGGACCTGCACCACTTCTTTCGACCTCTCGAGCACAACCTCTCCCCTAATCGAATGACTGAGATCCTTCCCACCACTAACCCCATCATCCCCGCCGCCGTTAACTTGTGGGACGGCAGCCTCGTTAGTCACCAATTCGATGCCCGACTTCTTCTCTCCCGCCACCACCGGCCTCCGGCGCGCCGCTGGATTTGCTGTGATCGACACTGTCGAAGCGGACATTGGCGGATGACCAAGAACGTGGATTGAAAGAAAATTGATGAGAATGTACTGAAAAAAAAAAAAAAGCCCTAGTAATAATTCGGAGAATCTAGCACCAATTCGAGCAGGGGAAGACGAGGAGAAGGAACATGGGTGAACAAGGACAGGGAGGAATGGGAATGCGAGAAGAGAGATGTGGGAGCGAAGGATCAGGGAGGTGGAGGAGAGGAGTTAACCGACCAAGGCGACGTTTGAGCGCTTTGGGTGTTTTGAATCTGAGAGAGAGAGAGACAGAGAGAGAGAGAGAGAGAGGAGACGCTGCGAGGCGCTGACGAATTGGGCAAGTGTTGACAGAAGTAGGGACGCACCCAAAATGTGCTTTGCGCTTTGGGAAATATAATTATAAGAGATCAAAATGATATGATTTGGTATTAAGAGAAGTAAGCCCTATTTCGAGCACTTAAAAAAAGTACTTATAATACTTATCATTTAAAATAAATATTTTTATTAAAAAAATAACATTTGATTTATATTATAACAAAAAGTGTTTTTCACTTTTTTGATAACTAATTTTAAAAGCAATTTAAAATAGTTTTTTTGTCACTTATAAGTGACACTGTTCATAAGCAATGTCAATTTTATAAAATATAAGAAAATTTAGTTGCTATTTTATAATTTAAAAAATAAAATAATCAAATAGAAGGTAATTATATATTATTTTATTCTACATTATATTATAATATAATCCAATTATGGAATGAAGAAGAAGAATCATCTATTAAATTAAATTAATATTAAAATTAAAAATGCTAATTTAATTCATAATATTATTTTAATATAATTAATATGATAATATATGTTATAAATATAAATTAAGAACAAGATTATTGTTAATCAAAACTAATATTATTTTGTTTTACTAAAAAAAAAATATTTAATATCAATTAAAATTAGCATTTAACATATTCATTAATTAAATTGTTAATTATTTTTAAATACTAATTAAGATAATAGTTAATATAATTATTAATGAAATTGTCGATTAAAAATTAATCATATGTTATTTTATTATGCATTATAATCAGTTAATTAACAAAATATAGTTAAATTTTGGAATCAATAAAAAGAACCATCTATAAATTTAAATTAATATTAAATAAACTAATTTTTTTAATATATTTATTAATATTATTTTTAACATAAATTAATGCGATAATTATATGTTATAAATATATATATTAATAACAAGATTATTGTTAATTAATAAATAATATTATATTATTTTAGTTGAAACAAAATATTTAAATTTTAATGAGAAAATTAATATAATTATCATTTAAATTTTTAATTATAAATTATTAAAATTTTTATTTAAAATATATCAAAAATACATTTTAGTTGTTATAGTTCAATTTTGGATTAAACGATGACTATTTATTAATTTAAATTAACATTAAATAAATTAAATTTTCAAATTTAATTAATAATATTATTTTTATCATAATGTAATATGATAGTAATACGTTATAAATATACATTAATAACTAAATTATTATTAATTAAAATAATGATCTTATATTATTTTTAATAAAAAAAATTGGCAGAAACTCCTTCTAAAATCATATGTGCTCAATTCTAATCATACATATTAAAAAAGACAACTTTCACCAAAAAAAACAATCACAAAGTCTTTTCACAACATCCATACCCATAATTTATACATTCATAGTAAGAATTTTGGCAGAAACCCCTCTTAAAATCGAGTATACCAATTTTTGATTGTACATGTTAAAAAAAAAAAACCTTTCATAGCTAAACAATCACAAAATTTTTTCATAACATTCAAACCCAGCATTTATACATTTGTACTATGTCAACAGTATTTCCTAATTATGACATTTATAATATTAGTGAAGTTATTAACATTGTTCGACAACTACATATACATATTAGGGAACAATAGATAAGTATTTCCAACTATACAAAGGTAATACAAGTACACATGGAAGATAATACATATGAATAAAACTAATGTACAAAACAATATACACAAAAGTACATATAAGAAATAAAACTATGCCAGTCCTCAAGTGTTGCACGCAGGTCATCTCATCTGTTGTGCAGGCTGTCGTCTGCATCCCCCCTCTCCTATCTAGTCATCCCAATTGACTCTCCTGCCTTGTCATTGTCATGTGCCTCTACCATGTTTGACCTGAAGTACTACATCATTATCTATATGAAGCAGAAGAAGAGATGGTCGAGGTAATGATGTAGGTCGAGATGTAACTCTTCAAACCCACAACTGGGGTCCAGAGTGTTATTTTAAATAAATCTTTGATATCACAATTGTCATACAAGCAACGGAAACTATTTAAAACTCCAACACATTACCAGAGTATTTCCATGTTTATATTACATCCCAACATAAACAAAAACATGATAAACTAGCATCTCGCTTATACATATAATAACTACAAACTCTAAACCCAGCCTCGAAGCTTCCTAGGCTCAATTCTCTGTAGGTCCTGAAAAATGAAAGTATTTATTAGGGTGAGACACCTCTTAGTAAGACGAAATAGATTATCTTCAGGGTGTGACAAATGAGTTTTAGTGTAGACAAAATAAAACTATTAATTTAAATTTAGAGAATACTGCATTTATAACTGTAACTCACACCCATGATTTTAAATTACACATTTACCTACAAAACATAATTCAGGCTCAACAAATAGTCCTGTTACATAAATTTACATGACAAACAGTAAGACAATCTCCTCATTTCCTACCAATGTCTTACCGAACGTAATAAACAATATAACAACCTCCTCATTTCCTGCCAACGTTATATTGCAAATTACCTGCCAAACAGTATAACGACCTCCTCATGTCCTGTCAACATTATACTTCACATAAAATAACAATATAATGACCTCCTCGTTTCCTGCCAACGTTATATTACCATTTTACATGCTAAACAATATAACGACCTTCTCATTTCCTGCCAATGTTATATTGCAACATGCGAGATAGACAATATAACGACCTCCTCATTTCCTGCCAACGTTATATTGCCACCCTTTTCCATACTCCCAGAAAACCAGTATATCACCATAATTAAATCACAACTTTGATGTATGTTCATAACTCAGTATAAAATCACATTTCTGTATAAAATCACAATTTCACTGTATAATATCATAAAAGAGATCTCAACCAATTTAATTCTGCAATTATAACCAATTACTCTCATGCCACACAATTTGAGTAATAATTCGTAATAAAACAAACTACCCTAGGAAAATATACTTTTATGAAAACGTGGGTATGATCATCTCCATAATTTTATTTAACTCATAATATAGGTTTTATAGGAAAAAGGAGATGATTACCCTTACTCATTTTAGTTTTCCTAAATACATGTATAATAAGTAAAACCATCATTTTCATACCCTGATTCATTCTGAAAATCATATACAGTATTCCAGTAATCACTTACTTCATTTCAATAGGTCAAATTTCTAAAATACATGTCATAATCTATTCCCCTTACCTTATCCCTGGAGTGGTGCCTACGATGCCCAAACAACAAAACTTTCTCGGTAAAAACACTGAGGCTCAGAGTTAGGACCCATAAACGGTGTTTGCTTTTCAATTTGGCTGATATTTGGAGAGAAATTGAAGAGAGAGAGAGAGAGAGCCGAAACCCTAGAGAGAGAGAGAGCTTTCTCAAAAAAAATGAGTTGATTCCTTTTTATAAGCATGTTGGCCAGCAAGAAAACCATCGATGGTTTTCCTAAAATCGTCGATGGTTTGGTCACTTACCCCACATTTTTACTGCATTTTTACATTTAACGGGCCTTGGTAATTCAAAATTGTCGACGGTTTTCTCTGAGCTTACAAACTGTCAACGGTTTGGTCCTGTAACAAACCAAATTTCCCTTTTATTCTTATTATTATTTTCTAGGTCTCTACATCCTACCTTCCTTATGAAAAATTCGTCCTCGAAATTTGCTAACCCATACTTATCACAACCTCCTCTAGAAATCACTGATATGTTTACCCGACTCTAAAAAGGATCAGCGGCCACCCACATAGCGGCCCCATCCCAAGTTTATTAGTAACCCTCATAAAATCGTGGTCTGTACCTATTTACATATTGCCAAGATTCCCGTCAGCATGACCACCGATAAGTCATTACCTAATAGTTGAGTTCATATCCCACACATTTCAATATGCTTCAGAGACATAAATGAATGTGTTGCTCTAGAATCAAATAAGGCTATTGCTTACTTCCAAAATATAAACGTATTTCCTGCCACAACGTCATCAGCATTATCTGCATCACCTGAATAAGTGAATAAACACGTGCCTAGCTCCCTCGGGGTGCCTGACTGTTTCCCCGATACTGGTTATGAGTGGGTGCATTATCCGACGACCCACAACAGTCTCGTGCAATGTGGTCGTGCCTTCCGCACCAAGAGCAAATAACTCCTCCAATCTGGAATTCATCCCAATGCCTCATATTACATCTAGAACAAGGAGGATAAGATGGATTACCCTGATAAGCTTGATCCTCCATTTCTTGCCTCTGGCCCATGTTATCACTATCTATCCTCCATGGACCTTGACTGCCATCAGCGTGAGAACCTGGAGGCACGGGCCTTTCCCTCTAATCTGACATCTATGCACTTCTCTACAAGCTTGTCTCCAACATTGTAGCCTTATCCACCAACTCCGAGAAGGTCTGAACTTGGCAGGCCACCACCTTCTAGTAGATCCTCAAACTCAAGCCTTTCTTAAACCTCTGCACCTTCTTTGCCTCATCTAGAATCATAAATGGGGCAAATCGGGATAACTCCATGAACTTGGTCGCATACTACTGCACGGTCAAATTCCCTTGAGTCAAGTGAGTGAATTCCTCCACCTTCGCTTCCCTAGTGGAAGCGGGGAAGTATCGATAAAAGTATAGCTCCTTGAAATGGTTCCAAGTCAAAAATGCGAGTCCTGGCCTTTGATCTTCTAGTAGCTTCACTGATCTCCACCAGCGCTTGGCCTCCCCAGTCATTTTAAAGGTGACATACAACACCTTTTGTTCTTTTGTGCAGTGCAGGACTGCTAGCAGCTCCTCTACCTCTTGAACCCAGTCCTCTGCCACGATCAGGTCAGCTCCTCCCACAAATGTCTGGGGATTCATGTAAGTAAATTGTTCGATAGTATAGCCCTGGTCTATAGGTGGGTTGTTATGTCCCCTAGAGTCCCGCTTAATTTCCACCATAACTTGTCGGGCTAAACTTTGCAGCATTGTAGAGGTATCAATCTCAACCTCGCTAGAAGCCCCCAAGTTGCTACTCCCTCCAACATCCACTTTCTTATCTCTAGGATCCATCCTGAAGATAGGATAGAAAATAATTTTTAGAATCCTAATGTTGGCACACAACCAGTACAACCAATTACCTAAAAACTGTAGAATGCACTATATCCTTATACTAAAATACTTAGACTTTCCCTTATGGACTTCTCCCACACAAGTAAACCAATTTAACCTCCAAGTTCTCAATTTAAGGTCCAGTCTCATTACTTAGAAACAAAACCGTCAATGGTTTTTCATGACTTTTCTGAAATCGTTGATTGCTTCAGAAAAATCACAGAAAGCCATCAATGGATTTCTGCTTCGAGGAAAAGAGACAAAAATTCACAACCCTCCAATACCTAGCCTACCCATTCCTACCCTCATCATTTATACCTATACTTTGATAATGATCATCCCTAAAGTTTGCAAAACCTAACAACCTAGGCTCTGATACCGCTTGTAACGCCCCGAACCCACAACTAGGGTCGAGAATGTTATTTTAAATAAATCTCTACCATCATAATTGTTATACAAGTAACTAAAACCATTTAAAACTCCAACACATTACCAGAGTATTAAAACTACCATAGCCACATAGGTATTTCCATGCTTATATTAGATCCCAACATAAAAAAAAACATTATAAACTAGCATCTCGCTTATATATACAATAACTACAAACTCTAAACCCAGCCCTGAAGCTCGCTAGGCTCGATTCTTTGTAGGTACTGAAAAATTAAAGTATTTGTTGGGGTGAGACACCTTTCAGTAAGACGGAATAGATTATCATCAGTGTGTGGCAAATGATTTTTAGTGTAGACAAAATAAAACCGTTAATTCAACTTTAGATAATACTTCATTTATAAGTGTAATTGTAATGCCCTGTCTCTCTAGGTGGCCTCGGAGTGCTACTAAACATACAAACCTTCTGATACCTTACATATACAACCCGCCCAAACAAGAGAAAACGGGTGTTCCATACTAATCTGTATAAACATACACAACGAGAATACAAACATCATCTAACACATACTAGAGTTTTTAACTATTTTCCATATACATCCATACATAATTAAAACATAAGCTGCTACTACAATCCCTAAAAGACAGACACTAACTAATTTCTCACCAACTCTGACAAGGATTATCTGTTATCCAAATCAGCCCAGAAGAATGCTAGGCTCAATCCCTCGAAGGACTTGAAAATACATTTGTATGCTAGGGTGAGACACCTCTCAGTAAGATGGATTACATTATCATCGGTGTGTGGTTAACATGAGATTTCGTGTTTACATAATACTACTAACATTAATCGTTTCACTAGCATTTAAAACTGTACTAAAATGTATATCTAAAAATACATGCTTTCATAATAGTATATTATTGGTTCAATATAGCCCTTTCAATAGTAAATGTGCCCATATATGCCTAGAAGATATAGCCTGGTCTGTAAGACTAGCGTCGTCACGCCATCACATACACCCGCGACATGCATTCCCCTATGACGGATTGTGCGACTCGAAGGCTGGACTTAGCAAATAGTCGGTCGACTATAGCTAAGTCAGTCGTAAGTAGTATGATGGTGCCTACTTAATTTGTACCCGAAGACCGCCCAAAGGCTAAGTCATCCGAGATTAATGCATCAGATGGAGCCCCATAAAACCTTTGAGGAGTACTGTACCCAGGTCACCAATCGCCTTTCCCATCCACACTCTCGATATATGGATTGCACCTCTACATACATTTAGCTACGGTACTGTGCTTTAATATGAGAACATAATAACAGGGCTCTACTATCATATATGGCAATTTACATCATATAAAACTGTATTCATATTTCATTTCATAAAACTGTACATATCTCTGCTACATATCTGCTGGATAATGACTTGGTAAAAACTGGCATATCATATCATATCATTTCTCATATCTCATATCACATATCTCGGCATATAGCTGTTACATTTCAGTATTTCACAAAACCTTCTCATTTAATGCCAATTAAAAACTATACTCGTGCCACACAATATTTTTCATCAATTAATTCATAAATAAATCATATGCTTGATAAAGCAATTTCTGCTGTTAAAACTGAGGTTTGAATATCTCCAGGTTGTTAGTTTATTAAATATAGTTATATAGTTAAATACATTAAAAATGAAGAAAATCAACCCTACCACTTTGGTTAATTTTTAAAATAAGTTTATGGCTTAAAATAACGATTTTCAACTAGTGAAAACGTTCATAATGACATATACTATACTTTAAAAATATCATACTTAAATTTAAACAGTTGGTTTCGATAATAAAGTTGGTTAATCGAACCCTAGGCCTGAAAACCTTAGAAAAGTCGTAACTAAATATATAAAAATCATTTTAACATTCCATTCAGTTAAAACTCTTAAACATAACTGACATAATATAATTCCCTTACCTGATTCCTAGAAACGATCCAAGGTGCTCAAAAATCAAACCCAAACTTTTCCCCAAGTTATAGAATCTACTTCGCTAGAATCATAGAGATTTATCCCCTGATCCTCATTGTATCCTTCGATCATCAAAATGGGTGACGAACGGTGAACGATCGAAGAGAGAGAGAGAGAGAGAGAATTGGCGTGGGTTCCAAAGAGAGAGAGAGAGAGAATTTTTGATTTCTTAATGAAGAAGCAAACAAAAATCCTATTTATAGCCCCTTGACCCGATCAAATTTGTCGATGAAATGACACCTTCGTTGATGAGCCACACAAGGTCGTTCGTCGACGAATGAAGGACCTCATCGACGAACCATAAGCCTGATATTTTTCGGACGTTCTTGATCTCTTCTAATTTCAATGACGAAGGACAGAAAGGCCTTCGTCGACGAGAACATTGGCTTCATTGACGAAGCCTGCTATTCCCTATTGGAATTTTCCTTTCTTTCTTATTTAATTTCCGGGTTCAGGTCTCTACAGTAACTCACACACATAATTGTAAATTACACATTTACTTGCAAAACATAACTCAAGCTCAACAAATAGTCTCATTATATAAATTTACATAACAAACACTAAGACGATCTCCTCGTTTCCTGCCAACATCTTACCACACGTAATAAACAATATAACGACCTCCTCATTTCCTGCCAACGTTATATTGCAAATTGCCTACCAAACAGTATAACGACCTCCTCATTTCATGCCAACATTATACTTCACGTAAAACAACAGTATAACAACCTCCTCATTTCCTGCCAACGTTATATTGTCATTTTACATGCTAAACAATATAACGACCTTCTCATTTTCTACCAACGTTATATTGCAACATACGAGATAAACAATATAACGACCTCCCCATTTCTTGCCAACGTTATATTGCCACCTTTTTCCACACTCCCAGAAAACCAGTATATCATCATAATTAAATCACAACTCTGATGTATATTCATAACTCAGTATAAAAATCACAACACAGTATAAAATCACATTTATGTATAAAATCACAATTTCATTGTATAATATCATAAAAGAGATCCTAACCGATTTAATTATGCAATTATAACAAAATATTATCATGCAACACAATCTGAGTGATAATTCGTAATATAACAAACTACCTTGGGAAAATATACTTTGTTGAAAATATGGGTATGATCATCTCCATAATTTTATTTAACTCGTAATATAGGTTTTATAGGAAAAAGGAGATGATTACCCTTACTCACTTTAGTTTTCCCAAATACATGTATAATAAGTAAAACCATCAGTTTCACACCCTGATTCATTCTGAAAATCATATACAGTATTTCAGTACTCATATACTTCATTTTAATCAGTCATTTTTCTAAAATACCTGACATAATCTATTCCTCATACCTTATCCTTGGAATGGTGCTTACGATGCCAAGACAACAACAAAAATGTCCCGGTTAAAACGCTAAGGCTCGGAGCTAAGACCCATAAACGGTGTTTGTTTTTCAATTTGGCTAAGATTCGGAAAGAAATTAAAGAGAGGGGGAGAGAGAGAGAGAGAGAGAGAGAGAGAGAGAGAGAGAGAGAGAGAGAGAGAGCTTTCTCAAAAAAATGAGCTAATTCCTTTTTATAAGCATGTTAGCCCACATGAAATCGTCAACCTTTTGGTCACTTACCCCACATTTTTACCGTATTTTTACATTTAACGGGTCTCGGTAATTCAAAATTGTCAATGGTTTTCTCTAAGCTTACAAACTATCGACGATTTGGTCCTGTACCAAACCAAATTTCCCTTTTTATTACTATTATTCTTATTATTATTTTTCTGTTCTCTATACGAGAACATGTAGGTAGGACCAGTGCTTCCACGTCCTCCGAATTTATACTCGCGTCGGATATAAAAGGTGTGGATGGGGTGGTAGGAGAGTCGTAAAAGCTACTCCTAGATGGTAGGCCATAGGAAGGATGGGAGGATGAAGGTACATCAACGGCATACCATATACTAATGGATGACTTGGCTATATTAGGTATCATCGAACAGGTATATGGTGTTGAAGAGCCAAAGAGGTCCTGATTCTCTATGAACAACAGTTGCTCCAAAATCTTCCCAAGTTAGCTTTGTGTACCACTATCCACACCCCAAGCATATCCTTTATGAACTGGAACTCCTTAGCCTTCACCTGGCTTTCGTGCAAGGGGAGGAGGTCTAGGGATATGTCCTTATCATCTATGCTCATGGAAAATTATCAATCCATCCCTCGCTAACCCCTGAATAGACAAAGCTCAAGATACCATCTTGACCTTATGTAATATGTTAGCCAATAGTACAAACAAAAATATAGTGAGTACATTTTTAAAAGAAAATCTTATAGTAGTACTACAACTTGCGTGGTGATGTATATACGAGACTCATGTATACAATTGTTGCCCTATCCACGAAGCTTCGTGTGATGAACTTATAACATCTGAAGTATGGATCATTTGGATGCAAAGAACCATTCTTCATCTCTTTAATAATGATATGCTCTTTGTAATCATCCCATAAATCCATATAGACTCTGTGGAAAGTCCTATAATCAATCACCCTCAATCGCGACCATCAATGTGATGCCATTTATACTTATAAACTTGTAACCTCGACGTGGATAAGGGCTCAGGAATACTCTATAGATAGCCAAACTAATGTAATACTCGGCCAGGGAGGTGACATTAAACTATATGGAAACAAATGAGTGGCACTTAAGCCATCCACATATCATGCCCAACCTGACAATCAACAAGTAACTCTTGCATGATGTCATTACTATATGACGTCCAAAGAAACTATGCATAAGTTCAAAGAGGTCAGCCGACTCTATGTAGCCTATGATAAAAACATGAAGAAACATTATGTGTTATGTAATTAAACTTTGATTCATTATAAAAATACATCATGCTCTCAGTGCATGTCCAGCTCGAACTTGAACTAGGGCAATGTATGCTAAACGACAAACGAAGCCCTCATGCCATCCCTCCACTTATATAATAAAAGGTGCACACATATATTAGAATGTGTCCACCATTAAGTACTAGTTCATATTTTAAAGAAGAAACTTCACTAAAATTCCAGTTATAACTAACATGTGTGCAAACGGTAACCGATCAATAGGACGACTATTTGTTTCCCTCTCAATTTGAAGCACACCCAAGAGAGATGGAGCTAGGGATGAGCATCTCTACCATTCTCATATCTGAAGAAGGTGTAAAGGATCGACAATCTCCCTCTTGGATGGGTACGTGGCGCGACACATCTTTCTATACAACCACGCTAATGTCGCAAAACCCTAACTATATGAACGAACCTACGTCAAATCTTCTAATAGTGGTAGGAATATCAGGTACACATAATTGCTTGACATATCCCAAAAAAGTATCTCGCATATCAATTGTGAAATGTGCTCCAAGGGCAAAAAAAAAATGTTAGTCTACTCATCTACATCAACTAGTAACTAACTAAACTGCTTCTGCAAAAACCTCATCCTAATGCGGGAACCAAGTACTGCAACATTAGGTGGGATGACTCCTAATAGGCAGTGGCACATATGACGAAGTGCCACTCGTCCTTGCTAGTCAGGCTCACCGTCTACTGGTCCATATGTATGACCAGTGAAGGGCCTTCTGTCAATAGGAAGGTTGAACATAATTGTAACGCCCCGAACCCCTAAACCCGGGTCCGATGCGTTATACCTAATATTATCCTATTAAATCATAAATCATTAACATACATACACAGCGGAAAACATAAACAAAACTTCCATACAACATAGACCATAATACTAACATTCCATAATATCGTAATATACCCGAGTTTACTATATCCTAACTAGAAATCCATAAAAACCAACCATCATAATCTCTCATACATCTCCAAAACATTCAGTATGTTCACAACCATTCGGTTCTCAATAAACCTAAAGACGTAATAACATAAAACATAAGCATTTCCATTCCCAAAATATTACTAACATATACTGTAACACCCCGAACCCTTAATCCCGGGTCTGACGCGTTATACCTGATAAAATCCCTGATATTCCATAATTAAACCATACATACGTAGCGGAAAACATAAACAAAATTTCCATATAACATAATACCAGAGTGTACTAATTCTATCCATAGACCATAATATCCTTCAACACCTGCATTTCCATAATTACATATATCTCCAAAACATTTCAGTATGTTCTCAAATATTCTTTACTCAACAACCTTAAAACGTAAAGATATAAAATATAAATATTTACATTCTCCAAAATTAACATAGAAATATACCTTTTTTTTTTTTTTTTCTATTTCCCAATAATGCTATAAAAACCTTGAGCTTTTAAAGCTCGATCTCGAAGAAATCCTGAAAAAGATAAATTCATATTTAGGTGAGACACATCTCAGTAAGGGAAGAAACAATATATTAAAACAGTATGTGGCTAACATGAGTTTATAATCAACATAATATTTAACATTTAAAAATCGTTAACACAATTTTTGAAATCATTCTCTGATCCTATTCAAACACATGTAAGATATTTTATCCACGAGATTACCCAAGGATAGGGATGATTACCTGCCTATACAAGTAGCACCCCTCTGCTCTGATACATTTGGCAACCCAAAGGTCACAACTAAAGCATACCGGGGCACTCACCATACTCAGTAAGCCTTCAAGTGATAAATTGATCTCATACTCACACAGTTCATACAAAAGTTTATCGGCAAAGGCCCTAAGGATAGGGAAATTTACCTGCCCATACAAGTAGGTTTCCTCTACTCTAGTACGTTATGCGGCTACTGCCACATCTGTAGCTACTAGTGCACTTGTCTTACTCAGCAAGCCCTCAAGCGAAAGGTACGCCTTGCCCAATCGTAACATGTTCTACGTACATACATACTTCTAATATCATAATACATCATTTTTTCTTTCAGTATTCAATCATACACTGTTCATAGTCATAACTTAGCATTGCATTGCATTTCACTTTAAGTGACTCTTTCCCATTTTACATTCACATTTCACATTTCATTTCATTGCATTGTCATTCCATTGTCATTTCATTGCATAACGTTTTCATTTCATTCCTCTGTACTACAGCCACTCTTTAGTCGTCATCAGTTAGTCCACATAGAAATGCGCTAGAATCTGCTAACAGTTAGTCCACATAGAAATAAGCTAGATCTACTAACAATTAGTCCACATAGAAATGCGCTAGAATCTACTAACCCGGCTTTCAACTGTCGTACATTTACCCAACATCTTTCAGCTGTTTTACCAAACATCTTTCAGCTGTTTTACCAAACATCTTTCAGCTATTTACATGGTTGCATTAACACACACAAGCAACATAGTCCATGTCATGTTTTATTCACAATGCATTACTTACTTAACCTACATCTCATACATTTAACATATATTTCCACACAGCATTCTATTTACTCATGCCACACAATTTAGCAATAAAATTCATACACTGCCTGTAAAATAAACCAAATAACATTTAATGTTTATATACTGAAAATACCTTTCATTTCTTACATAATTACACTGAAAATATTTCCCACTTTCATCAGTTCATTTTTGCATATACATATCTAATAAATAACCCTAGACTCGAAAAAAATATAATTTAAACAGTTGGCATTTTACCCATACTGAAACATATACATGTACATATAACACAATTTATTTTTTCATTAAATTCATAAAAATTTTGATTTAATATATATTTTTCCCCTTACCTTGTTTCTTGAACGCCAATAGGGACCCCGAAAAGATGCCTGCGGCGCTCACCCGGACCCTGAAATTAAATTCCTAGTTCCAATATATTATTCATGAATAAAAATATTATTTAAATATTTCCTAGGGCCATAATTCCTAAATAAATAATAATACCCTTAAATATAGCCAAATTTCTCAAATCTCACTCTCGCTTTGGAGTAGGGCCTAGAAAATCCCAATTGGAAGTTTACCTACACCAAAATAACGACAACCGTGATTAATACCACATGGTGGTACTTGATCGTTGATTTAACCGCATATTAACAACGAAATTGGAAAAATGGGAAAAAATTACCTTTCCCCAAGAGCAGTGCCTAAGTCGTTCCCATAAAAAATTTGCTCCAGTAGAAATATCAATAGCGGAATCGGGAATCTAACGGCACCTTCCGTTTCCCGATCCGCCGCAAACTCATCGAGAAATTGTGAGAAGGAGAGAGACGAAGACGGAGGTGGCTAAGCGTGCAAGAATGAAGTTCAGGGGGGGCGTTCTGTTCTGACTCTTTCTTCTTCTTCTTTCTTCTTTTACTTTATATATATATATATATATATATATATATATATATATATTATAATAACTTACTTATATATATCATTCTAATTAGTTTTTTTTTAAATCCAATGTAAAAATGTTTAATTTAATAACTAATTATTTAATTATTTAATTCATCTTAATTTAATTTAATTTCTTTAATTTTAATTTTTTTTCTTTTTCCCACACCATTCTTTTTATTTATTTATCTATTATTTTATTTATTTATTCTAATTATTTTAATCATTTTAATTTTTCGGGTCTTTACATATACCCTGTTTCTATAGTCTTAAAAAACGCTAATACTACCCTCGAGCTCCTCAAACCCGATCTCAAGGATGTCCTAAAAAAGAAACGTGTCAGGTGAGAGACATCTCAGTAAAGGAAGAAAAATACATATTAAAACAGCGTGTGACTAACATGAGGTATATAGATATCATTTTAATAACTTTTACAAATCATTAACATAACTTTGAAATCGTTTTCTGAACCTAAACAAGCACATGTAAAGTTTTAACCCACGAGATTACTTAAGGATAGGGGTGATTACCTGCCCATACAAGTAGCACCCCTCTGCTCTAATATATAGGTAACCCTAAGGTCACAACTAAAGCATACCAAGGCACTTACTTTACTCAATAAGCCCTCAGGTGTTAGATTAATCTCGTACTCACGCATTTAGCAATAGTTTACCGGCAAAGGCCCTAAGGATAGGGGAATTTACCCGCCCATACAAATAGGTTCCCTCTGCCCTAGTACGTTATGCAGCTATTGCCACATCTGAAGTTACTAGTGCACTCGCCTTTCTCAGCAAGCCCTCAGGTGAGGAGTTCGCCTTGCCTAATCATAACATGTTCTACGTACATACATACTTCTAATATCGTAATACATCATTATTTTCTGTCATTATACATTCATGCACATTCATTCCGGTTCATAACTTAACTTTGCATTTCGTTCCACTTTAAGTGACTCTTTCCCATTCATATCGTTCAAGTTTTACACTTCATTTCATTGCATTGTCATTCCTTTGTCATTTCGTTGCATAACATTTTCATCTCATTTCTTTGTACTACAGCTGGTCTTTAACCATCATCAGTTAGTCTATGTAGAAACGTGCTAGATTTGCTAACACAACTCCTTTTAGCTGTCATCAATTAATCTACACAGAAGTGTGCTAGATCTGCTAACATGGCTGTCTTTCAGTTGTCTTACATTTACATGGTTGCATTTAACATACACAAATAGCATTGTCCATATCATATTTTATTCATAAGCTTTACTTACTTAACCTGCATCTCATATATCTAACATATATTTGCATAGAATCTCATGCCACACAGTTTTAGCACTAAAATTCATATACATTTCTCACAAAATAAGCCAATCCCATAGTTAACATTGATATATTGAAAATACATTTCATTTCTTAATTAATTTATTAGAAAAATTCCTTTCCACTTCCATTCATTCATTTTCATATATACATAACTATATAAACATTTCTAGGCTCAGAAAATATAAATTTCATGGTTGGCATTTTAAACCCACATATAAACATATATACAAAAATAACACATAATTCATTTTAATTCATGAAAAACCTGATTTAATATATAATTTTCTCCCTTACCTGACTTTTAAACTGCCTGGCAGGATCCCCGAACCAATACCCGCAGCGTTCACTTGGACCCTCAATCCAAAAATCCTAACTTAAATACAATAAATTCCAATTAACTTAAATCTTTAAGGAAAATACTTATTTACTATTTCCTAGGCTCCAAATAACAATATTCCTTAAGAAAATCCCAAAATAAATCACTTACCCTGATTTTGGGATATTTCCCAAACCCCACAACCCAACGATCAGCTCCTACAACCTTGAAGAGAATGATCCCACGAACCCCCTGGCGGTTCCGGATCATCAAACAGGGTCAAAATCGGCCCAAAATCAAAGAGAGAAGGCTGGGGGATCATTTTCTAGAGAGAGAAGGAGAATTGGCCGAGTTTTCACACTGAAAAATAATAGAATTTCAATTCATAAGCAAGGCTTCGTCGACGAGACACGTTGATTTGTCGACAAGGCACTGTAGAGACTTCGTCGACGAGAAGATACCTTCGTCGATGAAATTCAGGGTTTCCAAAATTCTCTATCGGGATTTCTTCATTAACGAGAAGCAGACTTTGTCGACAAGATTTGAAGGACACTCGTCGACGAATACAGAACATTTGTCAACGAGGCTTGCTTTTCCTTCTAATTTCTTTCCTTTTTTCCTTTATTGTCCATTAATCCATTTCATTTATCATATTTTCTAATTATTTAAATTCCCGGGTCATTACAATAATAGCCACATCTTGTAGTGTGATCGTGGCCTCATTATGGGGGAGGTGAAATGTGTGTGTCTTCAACCTCCATCACTTGATAAATGTGGTCACCAGATGCTACTCAAGCTGGATGTTGCCAATCCAGTATAAGTAGTAGAACCTCGATATGCGGATCCACTCGATGATGTGCTTATCTACATCAAATAGCTTCTCCATGAACTGCATTCCACCTTGACTGTAGAAACCCGAACCAAGAAAAAGAAAATAAAAAGAAAGAAAAAGAAAAGAAGGATATCAGTTTGGCACAAAACCAAACCGTCGATGGTTTCAGGAGCTCAAGGAAAATCGTTGACGATTTTCTTGAACAACCGAGAGTGTTTATGTAAGAACACGGGAAAACTGGTTTGGTAAGTGACCAAACCGTCGATGGTTTCCTACGAGGCTGAGGCTTATAAGTTAGAATCTTTTATTTCTATTTCATTTTAACTCTCACTCCCTCTCTCCTAGGGTTTCCTCTCTCCACCCTCACCTCTCTCTCTCTCTCTCTCTCTCTTTCTCTCTCCCATGCATCTCTCTCCCTCCTACGACCTCTCAGGGCTCCAGCACGGCCTCCGATAATCTCTCTCACTTTTCTCGGCGTGCCTGCGACTTTCTTCTCATCGTGTTAAGGAACCTAGGGTTTGTTTCAGGAAGCGTGGTAGACGTATTTTCAGGAATAGATAAGGGGAATAGATTATGTCATTTTTTTCTCTAATTTGAACCAATTAAAATTGAGTATATGGATTCCTGAACGTTGTATATGATTTTCTGAATGATTTAGGTATATGAAACTGATGGTTTTGATTATTATATGTATTTGGGAAAAGCTAAAGTGAGTAGGTTAATCATCTCTATTTCCTGAAAAACATATATTTTGAGTTAAATAAAATTATGGAGATGATCGGACCTAGTTTTCAACAAAAATATATTTTTCCCGGGCAATTTATTGTATTACGAATTAACGTTCAAATCGTGTGGCATGAGAATGATTCATTTTTATTGCATAACTGAATCTGAGGATTTTTATGGTAAGATACAGTGAGAATGTGATTTCATAATGATTTATGAAAATATTGGGAATGCTATGAAATGTGAAATGACAGTTTTATACCAGGCTATGAAATGAGAAATGACAGTTTTATATCGAGCTGTGAAATGTGAAATGATAGTTTTATACCGGGTTTTTAATGTTTGGAAATACTGGTGTGAGATGTATGTTGAGAAAATGATATCAGAATACTATGTTTATTACTTAAATTACATTATATGGTTTAAGAACACTGAGGACCAGATGTAATGAAAGCATGGTACCGTTGATAGTGAATGAGTTAGTGCAGTGATACTGTATTGAGAAGTGTTGGTAATGGAAAGTCGATTTGGCCGCAAAGAGTTGTTATACCCCCGGGAGTACGGACCAGGCTAGGTAGGCAAATCGGACTTGCAAACAAGATATTTTGACTTAGCCTGGTGGTAGGCCAGCCATGGCTAAGTCCAGTCTCCGGACTGCACAACCCGATCATGTGAGGTTATTACATGATGATGTTGTTAGTCCAAAAAGGTGGTTCTTCTACGCATATATGTGAATTTATGTAAATGGTGATATTTATTGAACTGATTTATATTGTGAAGGAAAATATGTATTTTCAACTGTATAGGTGTGAGTTATATTTTACAAATGTCATATTGGTCAGATAAGCAAATTAATGAAAGTGTTGATTTCACTGAAACTCATGTTAGCCACACACTAGTAATAATCTATTCCGTCTTACTAAGAAGTGTCTCACTCCAATAAATATATCAACTTTTCAGGGCCTACAGGTAATCAAGCCTAGGTGCTCCAGAGCGGGACTTAGATGTTTTCGCTGAAGGTGAGAGTTGGTGGGACACTAGTCTGTTTATGTTAGATGTTTTGAGCTTTCTAGGTTGTAATATGAATTTTGGGTATGATAGATGTAAAGGTTGTGAGGTAGTACTCTGGTACGTATTGAATGGGTGGTCTTTTTGCTTCTATTGCATGTGCTAAAATTATGTTATGGAAAGAATGCACCCAGGATCCCCTTTTGGGTTTGGGCTGTCACAACTGTGGTATCAAAGATGTTGTATTATTATATGTGAATAACTGTATTATTGATATTATGGTATGGAAATTTTTGGGGCATTACACCAACAATATAGCAGGTCTACATAATTGTCTACCCAAGCTTGGGTAGAGCGATGTTGATCGCCCAACGTCAGCACTAAATGATCGATTAGTCTTAGATCAATGTTGTAAAGAAGAAAAGGTGAATACATATCACTAACTAACTGAAATCATACAACGTAATAACAACAAGTAGAAAACAAGGTTATTGATGTCAACTTCCCAATTATTTTATAGTGACATTACCAATTTGACTTGGCCTACTAAGGACATAATGTCTCTATGCAATGGGCCTACTCCATTCCCCACTACGGTCCTTCTTAGAGACCTTGTGTTCCCCACTACGGTCCTTCTTAGAGACCTTGTGCAGTTATGACATTGTTCATTGCAGATGCTACACGTGTTCTTCTTCCTACCCTCTCTTATTTCCATCTCATTACATAGACGTGAGCTCCTAAGATGACCTTTGTGTCGAGTTAAAGCAGGATTTGCATACAATTTTGGTGTAGATGGCTATAACAAATAGTCTTGATGCCTAATCAGGTTGAAATCGGCTACATATGTCACATAATAATCTGCAATGTTGTAGTAGGGGTCAATGAACCTGATAGGATTCAACTATGTCTCAGCATATGCAACTAACAAATAGGAGCAAGGAAATTGTAAATCTAGTCACTTCCCACATGAGCATAGTTGTTCATGGATGCTCTAAGTTTGAATATTATTTCCTTTATAAGACCCTTATTGTGTCGTTGTTATATTGAAGGTACCTCTCGATTCGTTGAACGTTGTCACTCGATGTCCAGTGGTCTTGTTTTTCCTTTTTTCTATGCATAATATGATGTGTGGAGTAAATGCATTCCTTACTGCAATTGATTTACAAGCTACTTCCCCTTAGTTATTGAAATAATGCAACATGAGAAAATGTCAACTGGACGATGGCCATTACTGGCAGACTGTGTGATCCTTTAAGGATGACATTGAAACACTTCACAAGGTTAGTGGTTATGTTCTCATACCTTCATCCACCATCGTGGCACTAAGAAGGGATCTACTAAAAAAATGACTTCGCTAGTTGCCTACCTTTGGCAATTATCTTTTCTATTCACTTGTTAAATTATCTTATCAGATATTCCCTCCCCGTTCACTCTGCCATCCGCTTCAAATTGACATTTAAAACTTTACTGTTGAAGTTTCTTACCACATGACAAAGGCAAAATCAGTGGTGGGCTCGCGATGGTTGCCAAATAGGATTTTGTTGCACGACCTATATTATACATGCTTGTCTATCCAATATCAAGTAAAAGCTCATCTCTGTCAATAACATAACAAAGACAATGGAGAAACTAATTCCATGTGTCGAAGCTATTGTCTTGCACAATGGCGAATGCAAAGGGAAATATATGTCCATTTGTGCCCGGAGTCATAGTAATCAAAAGCTTGCCTTTATATTTCTCATATAGGTGTGTCATGTCTATACATATAATGGGTGGACAATGACTGAAACTGTAATAACCCAAGAAATTTTTCCAGGCCTCATTGACGAACACGGGGGTTTCATCGACGAGAAGATACCGAGAGAGGGTGTTTGGAAGTCTGAAATTCGTTGCCGAGGGTGCAGGTTCATCAACGAACTTTTTATAGGACTTGTCGACGAGGTGACGTGTCTCATCGACAAATTTGGCTCTATAAATAGCTGAAACTCGGATTTTTGGCAGATTTTGGTGCAAGAAAATCCCTCTCTCTCTCTAAAATGCACCTCTCTCCTCCTCTCTTCGATCTCAGCTCTGTTTCTCGCCAGATTGAAGATCTAAAGCCACCACGATGCTCTTGGGGAAGTTCTCTGTAAGTCTGTCGGAGCAAATCGTCGGTGGACGTGGTTTGAAATTCATTCCAAATTCAGGGTAAGGTGTTTTATTTAAAATATGTTTTCCCTGCAGTTATAGGAAATATTGTATGCAGGAAAATACTGATGTTTTGTTCTGGGGGATGTCGTTTCAGGGTGTTGAGTGGAGAATCCTGCGGGTGTAGGGCCAGAGTTCAGTGGGCTTTTTCAGAAACTAGGTAAGGGAAATATGCTATGTTAGGAGTTTTACAATAATAGCTGAGATTTTATGTATATACCAGTTTATTATCCAACTTTTATAGAATAAGAGTTTTCAACGCTTGTGTGTCCTGAGTAGATACTTATTTGATATAGAACTTGTATAGCTTTTTATAGCATATCATACTATATAGTATTGACAAATAAAGATTGATGTATATCACAGTATATTTCAGAACAATTTATTATAGTTATTTATCCAGATCAGTATACACATACAAAAATTTATTCAGATTAGTATATTACAGTTTATTCAGAATCAGTATGTTACAGTTTTTATACAAATCAGTTTATATAATATTTACAATATGTCATGTTTTCCTAAATGCCATAACACTCAGAGTATACAGATAGATTATACAAAAAGATGATACAGACAGATTATATAGATAGATTATACAGTATAGCATCAAGATGTTACAGTTATTCAGATATTACAGTATTTACAGTACAAAATTATAGTATTATGGTTATTTTGGAAACATGATGAAAACAGTAAAAGAGTATATATGTATATATATAGTATCAAATCCCTGTGAAAAAATTACAGACAGATATAGTGTAACACCCAAACCCCGAGGGGCCTGGGATATTAATTTTTTACCATTGATTTACAGCGAAAGCAAATAAACTCAATTATTATTATACCAGAGCACTAATTATCCATATTACAATCATTTATTTCAAAAGAAGAAAATTTACATAAGCATAAATATCTGGCATCATACTAATATTTCTTAACAATCTTTATTTTTCTATCCCCACCCGCATGCTTGCTAAGCCTGATTTCCAACATGCTCTTCAGAGTTATCTAAAATAAAAATATGATTGCAGTTAGACGACGCTCAGTAAGTAAATAAGATTATTATTAGTGTGTGGCCAAAATGAGCTTTTTAAAAAATTTCGTAAAACAAAATTTAATATTATAACTTCAAAACTGTCTCTAGAATAAATATAAATTTAAAAATTTCTACATAAAACTTTTACCATCAACTATAACAGTAAAATTTTATAATCATATACTATAATTGTTAAATTAAACTTTTAACTTTAAAACTGTATAAATATTTAATGATAAATATATATATACTTTTCCTTATACGTTTTCTTTAGATCGTCATTTAAGCACTAGAATGATTCTTTTCATGCAAACTTACATTTTTCCTTTAAATCATCAGTGACTTTGTATACGTAATTAACTATGTATAAACATATATTGTAAAAACCACCCTTAGGCCTGTTTGCCATAAGTCATGTTTACCCCCATGACTAGGTTGTGCGGTCCGAAGACTGGACTTAGCTGGCTGGCCGACCAAACTAAATCAACGTACGTAAACTTTAAGTGAGATTTTCCTTATTAAGTCCTGGTCCGGAATCAGGTGTGCATTCAGGAGAAATCCATTAACATAAATAACCACTCTGTAAACAGTGTGGGTGCACTTTGATCCGTATGAACTTTAAGTTGCAGTACCGAACATCTGTAACTTTGAATTTGCTTTGCCATAAGGGGTTTTAAAATCATCTTATTATAATTTATACAATTTAAAATAATATCGTGAAAATCTCATCTTTACTCATATTTTCATAAAAAAAATGCAACGTAAAAATAAACTCATGCCACATAATTTTTATATTAAAAATATATATAATTTTATTTTTGAATAGAAAGAAATGCTGAAAATTTACCCGAGGGGATTAGAACATTTCTTAACAAAAAAAAATAAATGTAAGTATATTAAAGATAGAACTAGTATAATTAAATATGCGTAAAAAAATAAACCCATGGAAATTTTATGGAACTAACTGACATAATTGAAATTTACTTACAAAATAAACTCTGGTATGAATTTTAAATAAAAAAAACTAACATAATCAAATTTTACTCACCTTCTTCCTTACGAACACTATAACTATCTCTAAGAAATGAGATTGGAAAGAGTGGGTGATTGAGAACTTATTCAAAAATTCTCTCTCCACCACAAATTCTTTCACTCACTAATATTTCTTTTCCTTGAAAAATTGTTGTGAAAAATGAAGGTTGAGAGTTTCCTATTTATAGGAAAATTTTGGGAAAGAAATGAAATTTATATAAGTGTGGGGAGATGGGTGAAATTATAATTTTTAAAAATTAAAGAATGGGCAAGGGATGGGTAAGGTATGAGTTGAGTATGGGATGGGGATGGAGGCCATGTGGGAGTGCTTGCCACCATTCCTATTAAATAAAATTTTAATTAATCACTTACCTAATTAATTAATCAATTAGTTAATTAATTAATTTATTATTTTATTATTTTTCTTAATCAATATTATCATTATTATTATCATCGTTATTACTTTTAAACTATTTTTAGTATTTATTTATTTTATTATTTATTTTTGAACAAGAATTAAATTTAAATTTTGAAAACTCATGTGGGCCCCACCTGGTCTTGTGGGCCCCACACAACTTCGAGACCCAAATGGATCATACGTAACTCCAATAATCCTCATACGATTTTATGAGCCCTACACAGTTTCAAGACTCGTGTAAACCTCCACACGGTTTCGGAACTCATGTGGGCCCCATACAGTCTTGTGGGCCCCGCATAGGATACCTATATTATTATTATTATTTTATCATATATTTCTGCAAATTATGTCAGTCAAAACATTATTTTATGTACTTATTTACGTGTACAAACAGTGTCTATCCTGTTTATCCTATGAAATTCCATTTTGACCAGGCCGACCTCCAGGGAGCGACTGAGCCGTAATGGTCTCTGAGCACTCGCTAAGATAAGGTCTTTCTTAGGCATCAAATATGGAATCAAGAATCCTACAGAAAAAACACTTCTGTATTGATATTAACTTAATGACCATTTTTATTATTTTATTATTATTGTGCTTTAATCATATATATATTTTTGAGTCATCACATATAGATACAAAATACAAAGCACGGTACCGTTGCTAATATAGATAGAGTGCAACCACATATCTTAGATAGTGTGTGGGTTCCGTCAAACTGTGCTTGGAGAGAATGTAGCTCCTCAGTTCGTTGGGTTGAGGGGGCCAGTTTGATGAGGTAGCAGCCAGTCCCGCGCCTAGGAGTGGATATAGTTTGATCGGGCTGAGGTAGTGTAGAGTATAATGACTTACTTGGAGGGCCGACCAGGTTAAGTATCGCCTACGGGCCGCACAACCCTGTCATGAGGGGTCAAATCATGACATAAAAAGTTCCAGGGATAAAGCACAGTTATATATATGTATGCAGTTTTACAGTATTTGATAAAAATAGTATGATATTAGCAGTATGAAAAGTAGAAAACTCAGATGATATAGTTATGTTTTAAACCGCGAAAAATGTAAGATAAGCTTTGCAGATATATCATTTATTACAACTTAGATGTTATTTAAAGTATATATATAACTTAGTCGCCACACACTAGTAACATATTTCCACTTACTAAGCGTTGTCTCACCCTATTATTCTAACATTTTTTAGGTGAACCAATGAGGGGAGCAGATCAGGCTCGTGGTTAGAGATTTCTTGGTTACCCTGGTTATAGGGTAATTTTGTACAGAGTATGGTATTTTGGGTAGATGACACTGGAGAGCGATGTATTATATGACTATGTATTGGAAATACTTAGTTCTGGTATTATACAGTATTTATGGTTGTATGACTTATGTTTCTACTACGTAGGTATGATTATTGTATACAGGAATACCTCAGTATCCCTTTGAGGCCTGAGATTTTCATAGAAAGGGTATCAGAGTAGCTCATATGTGTTTATAAAACAAATGATATAATTTTGAGGTCGTTACATTTTGGTATCAGAGCTTAGGTTGCTAGGTTCTGTAAACTCTAGAGTGCAGCGGGAAACAATACCAGAATATAGGAAAAAGGATTTGAGGTTTGTTCTATGATCTAGGTACAGGATTTTTGTGGTGGTTTTTGTATTTTTCCTGGGGTGACGATTTCAGGAAAGTCATAGTAAACTATCAATGAGTCGTGTATTTGGGTTGTAGGATTGGATTTTGGGATTAGGATCATGAGGGATGGTTAGTAGAGGATTTGAAGTTTTAGTTAAATGGAATAATTTGGGTATGTATGGAAATAGGACTTTAAAACGATGTTGTATATATTTGCAAGATGGACTCAGGAAGCAGTAGCGCTCACGCTAGTGGGGATGATGGAGCGGGTCCTTATGGCGCAGGAGGTGGAGATTCAGATGTTGTGCTACGTAGTGTGGTTCAGCAAGTTATAACTGAGATAGTGCAGAGTTCTAGAGAACAGGGAAGTCCATCTCCAGTTCAGGGATGTACCATAGAGAAATTTATGAAGATGAATCCGCCAGCTTTTTTGGAATGACTGACCTTGCAGTTGCTGAGAACTAGGTGCAAGAGGTAGAGAAAATATTGACAGTACTTCACTGCACCGACGAGCAGAGAGTCTTATATGCTACATATAGATTGGCAGGGGAGGCTGAGAGATGGTGGACAGCTACCAGGCTATTGGAGGAGCAGAGGGCTATAGTAGTGCCGATGACCTGGGCTCGATTCAGGGAGGTGTTCTTCGATAGGTACTATCCTGCTTTAGTCAGAGAGGCTCGAGTACAGGAGTTTCTAAGTCTGTCCCAGAGATCATTGACTGTCCAACAGTACGCTGCGAGATTTATCAAACTCTCACGTTTCTGCCCATATATTGTCCCCAATGAAGTGAAGAAGGCTAGAATGTTGGAGAGAAATCTGAGGCGAGATATTTTCAGGCAGGTGGCAGTGTTGAGGATCTAGGATTTTGCAGAATTGGTTGATAGGGCTATTATTGCAGAGGATAGTCTACCGAAAGAGACTAGGATTTAGAGTCAGAAGAAAAGGACTATACCCTCAAGTTTTTTAGGCGGGTCCCAGCCGAGGCCCTTGGAGAGGAGGTAGATCTGGCGAAGGCCAAAGACAAATGGTAGAGTACGGTGGATTTCAGGGCGGATAGCTTCCTACCATTTGTCCTAGATGCAGACGGAGACATCCTGGTGAGTGCCGACTGGGGGAGAACATTTGTTATCGCTATGGGAGGCTCGGTCATATGGATTGATCGTGTTAGATGCTGTCGAATTATGCACCAATTTCCAGACTGTTTCGAGGTGGATATCAGGCGCCTCGCAGAGGTCAGCAAAGGAATACTGCGTCGGCAAGGGTCTATGCGTCGACGCCAGGAGACGCTGAGATGGCTAGAGATGTGATCATAGGTACCCTTACTGCTTTACCATATAAATTTTTTGTTTTATTTGATATAGGTGTCACACAACCTGTAGTGACCCGAAGAATAATAGCATTTTAATAATAACAAGAGGGAAGAAAATAGATACAAAACAGAAGGAGGCCGTAGACTTCATTGACGAGTGCAAAAGGAAATTCGTCGACAAATATAGGGCTTCGTCGACAAGTGAATAAAAAAATTCATCGATGAATATAGGGCTTCGTCGATGAGAAAATACCGAGAGACAATTTTGGGCTGCTCTGAATTTCGTCGATGAATACAGGGTCTTGTCGACGAATTTAATGAAGGACTCGTCAACGAGGTGACGTGTTTCGTCGACGAATATGGCCCTATAAATAGCTAAAAACTAGATTTTTATCCATTTTCACGCCCTTCTCTCTCTCCTCTCTCTCTCTTCTCTTTTCTTTTCCGACCCCGCTAGTCGCCGGATCAACGATCCGAACAGCCCATGACGCTCCTGGCGAAGTTCTCTACAAGTTTGTCAGAGCGGATTGTTGGGGAAACGAAGTTGGATTTTATCCCAAATTCAGGGTAAGGCCTTTTAGTCCCTTTTTGGCCTTATGATAGTTATAGAAAATGATGTAGGTGAAGAAATACTGATATTATGTTCTGGCATATGTTGGTTTCAGGGTGTTGTGTAGAAGGCCCTGCGGGAGTTAGGCTAGTACTCCATAGGGGCTTTCCAGTAGTCAGGTAAGGGAAATATGCTATGCTAGGTATTTTTAAAATATTATACAGTTTATTAAATGATGAAAATTATGTATTACAGTATCGTGTGGCTTGTGAATATGAACATAGTACGAATATATGTTTTACAATATTTCAGTATTCTGATTTTACGATATTTCAGTACTGTGATTTTATGAATCTCAGTACCATGATTATACAAATATCAGTATTATGATTATATAGTTTCAGTTATTATTAAATATGTATAGATTTGCAGAAATAGGGCACATACTTACTTATACTAGAAGTATTTTGAATAATAAACTTCAATACTGTCATGTTAAGCGATAGGGACAGGGGTGGTGGATTTCATCACTTATACTTTGTTTATATATTTAGTTATACATGTTTATTTGAAAATAGTTTTCATGATATAGTAGCTCATTTGCCACACACTAGTAATAGCATATTTCATCTTACTGAACATTGGCTCATCCCAGTGTTGAATTATTTTTCAAGTGATCCAGGTAGGCGAGCAGACTAGGCTCGCAAATAGAGGGGCTTCTGTAGTGCCCTGTCAGAGGGTGAGTATATTTTGGGAGTGTTTATGTATAACCCTAGCTAGTTGAGGGTATTTTTGGGGAACAAATATATGTACATATTTTGGGAAACATGTAGTACTCTGGTATTGTGTGGTATTGTGTATATATATGTTCAAATGATAATGTCTATGTGATTTATGCTTCTCGCTGCTTAGGTTTATGATTGGTTATTCCCAGAATGGTATCAGAGCATGTAGATTATCATAGTATATATAAAGAAAAATATATAAACAATTTATTAAGCAGGTCATTACAATTTGGTATCAGAGCCTAGGTTGCTAGGTTCTGTAGACTTTAGAGTGCAGCAGAAGCAATACCAAAGTATAGAAAAAGGATTTGGGGTTTGTTCTGTGTCTGGGTACATGATTTTCGTGGTGGTTTCTATGTTTTTCCTGGGGTGACGATTTCAGGAAAACCATAGTAAACTATTGTCGGGTCGTGTGTCTAGGTGACAGAATTGGATATTGAGTTAAGGTCAGGGAAGGTAGTTAATTTTGAGTTGATATAGGATAGGTCCGTATAGGAGATAAAGTGCTTAAGTGTGTTTCTTGTTTTCAGGATGGACCTAGGAAGTAGTGGCACGAATGCTGGGGAGGACAGGCCAGGACCTTCCAGCATAGGTAGAGGAGATACAGATGTTGTACTGCGTAGTGTCACTCAGCAGATGATGGATGAGATGGCCAGAAGCTCTGGGGAGCGTGGCTGTTCAATCAAGCAGTTTACGCGTATGAAGCCCTCATCCTTCGCTGGAGGAGATGACCTGGTTGTAGTTGAGAATTGGGTCTAGGACATTGAAGAGACATTGACAATGCTTTCATGTACAGATGAGCAGAAGGTAGAATTTGCCACATTTAAGTTGACAGGGGAGGTGAAGCGTTGGTGGAGAGCAGCGCGACTGATAGAGGAGCAGAGGCCAATTCCAGTTCTTGTGACGTGGGATTGATTCAAGGATCTATTCTTTGAGCGGTATTTCCCTGCTATCGTTCGGAGTGTGAAGGTAGTAGAGTTTCTACATTTGGTACAAGGGTAGATGACTGTATCCCAGTACGCGGCTCGGTTTGTCGAGTTGTCGCGTTTTGCTCCACATCTAGCATCCGATGAAGAGAAAAAGGCAAGTTTGAAGAGGGACTAAGGCAAAATCTGTTTGAGCAGGTGATTGATTTTAGAGCTCAGAAATTCACAGAGGTTGTAGATAGAGCTGCGATCATTGAGAGTGGTATTTAGAGGGGTGTAGCAGCTCAGAGTAAGAGGAAGAGGCCTACACCTCAGGGTTTTCAAGCTGGCTTCAGTAGGGGTCCATGGAGAGGTGCTCGTGATAGGGGAGACTAGAGGCAGATGGCAGGACCTCGTAGGAATCAGAGTGCGCCGACATACCCGGTGTGTCAGACATGCGAGAGACATCATTTGGGAGAGTGCCGGGTAGGCAAGGGTGTATGTTATCGTTGTGGGAGACCCGGTCACGTGATGCGTGAGTGCCTGGGTCAGTAGGACCAGGTCCCAGCACCCAGGCCTTATCAGGGTGGACATCAGGCAGCTCAGGGAGGATACCAGGCGCCTCGGGATAGCCAGCAGAGGAATGTGGCCCCAACACGAGTATACACTTTGACGCCAAGTGATGCAGAGGCCGCTACAGATGTGGTGACAGGTACATTTACTGTTTGATCATACCCAGTTATTGTTCTTTTTGACTGGGATGCTACTCATTCTTTCATTTCTGCATCTTATGTTAAATTATTTGAGAGTGACACCCAGTCATTAGATATATCGCTCTCGGTAGCTACACCATCAGGGTTAGTGATCAGATGTCAGAAGGTACTTAGAGGCTATCCGATAGAAATTCAGAGGAAAGTACTACCAGCAGATCTTATTATGTTTGATATGTGTGGGTTTGATATAATACTGGGTATGGACTGGTTGGCTGCCAATCATGATAGCATTGATTGTTTCCAGAAAGAAGTAATTTTCAGACCTCCTAGAGAGCAGGAATTCAGATTCGTTGGTTCACGGGTACGTGCTCCAACACAGTTGGTGTCCGCCGTGCAGGCGAACAGATTACTCTTGGATGGAGGTCAGGGGTTTATAGAATTTGTGAAAGAAGCATCTGAAAATGAATTGAAGATTGACAGCACTCCAGTAGTATGAGAATTTCTAAATGTTTTTCTAGAGGAGCTACCAGGATTGCCTCCTGCGTGAGGTAGATTTTCCTATAAATTTACCTCTAGGGACTACGCCGATCTCTAAGGTCCCGTATCGTATGGCTCCAGCCGAGTTGGGAGAATTGAAAAATCAGTTGCAAGACTTGTTGAACAAGGGATTTATATGACCCAGTGTATTGCCATGGGGAGCTCCAATGTTGTTCGTAAAGAAGAAAGACAAGTCCATGAGGGTGTGCATTGATTACAGAGAGTTAAATAAAGTTACTATTAAGAATAAATATCTTCTACCTCGTATAGACGATTTGTTTGATCAACTCCAGGGTACACGGATATATTCCAAGATTGACCTCAGATCCAGGTATCATCAAGTGAGAGTAAAAGCGGAGGACATTGGGAAGACAGTCTTCAGGACCAGGTACGGGCACTATGAATTTCTCGTTATGCCGTTTGGTTTGACGAATGCCCCGGCTGTGTTCATAGACTTGATGAACATAGTTTTTCACCAGTATCTAGATCAGTTTGTAGTAGTTTTCATTGATGATATACTAGTGTACTCGAGGAGTTTTGAGGAGCATGAGATGCATTTGAGGCAGGTGTTGCAGACTCTCAGGGAGGAGAAGCTTTATGCTAAATTTAGCAAGTGTGAGTTCTGGCTTGAGAAGGTGGCATTTTTAGGCCATGTGATCTCAGGGGACGGTATTTCAGTGGATCCCAGCAAGATTGACGTGGTGGTAGATTGGGCTAGGTCGAGAAATGTGCAGGAAGTTAGGAGTTTCTTAGGACTGGCCAGTTATTACCGTCGTTTTGTTGAGGGATTTTCAGCCTTGTCAGGTCCTCTCATGCGGTTGACTAGGAAAAATGCCAGATTTGTATGGGATGAAGAATGCGAGCAGAGCTTCCAAGAATTAAAGCAACGGCTCGTCACTGCACTAGTTCTGACGATTCCATCGGGAGGCGATGATTATGTTATCTACAGTGACGCGTCCTTGAAAGGGTTCGGTTGTGTGCTGATGCAGCATGGTAGGGTAGTGGTGTATGCGTCCAGGCAGTTAAAAGAATATGAAAATAACTACCCTACTCACAATCTAGAGTTGGCTGCAGTTGTACATGCATTGAAGATCTGGAGGCATTACCTTTATGGTGAGAGGTGTGAGATATTTTCTGATCATAAAAGCCTCAAGTATTTCTTTACACAGAAAGAGCTGAATATGCGGCAGAGGAGGTGGTTGGAACTCATTAAGGATTATGACTGCACCATCAGTTACCACCCAAGTAAAGCAAATGTGGTAGCTAATGCACTGAGCTGTAAATTAGGAGACACGGCACAGCTAGCAGCGGTAGTTCAGCATCCGATTCAGATGGATTTAGAAGGACTCGGTGTGGAGTTAGTGGAGGATGATTCTCAAGCGCTTATTGCCAGTTTAGTTGTACAGCCCACATTGTATGAGAAGATTAAAGTTGCTCAGAGAGATGATCCAGAGTTAGTGTAGGTGATAGTCAGAGTTCAGGATGGTCAGGGGGAGGAGTTCAGTATTTCTGATGATGGGGCTTTAAGATTTTGCACCAAATTGTGTGTGCCTGCAGATGATAGCATCAGGAGGACGATTCTAGAGGAGGCACACAGGTCTCTATACACTGTTCATCCTGGCAGTACGAAAATGTATAGGGATCTGCGAGATTCTTTCTGGTGGAGTGGCATGAAGAGGGAAATAGTAGAGTTTGTGCGGCAGTGTTTGACGTGCCAGCCGGTTAAAGCTGAGCACCAGAGGCCGACTGGTCAGTTGCAGCCACTTTTCATTCCCGAGTGGAAGTGAGACCATGTATCCATGGATTTTGTTACTGGGCTGCCGTTGGCGTTGCATGGACAGAATGCTATATGGGTGATAGTTGATAGATTGACGAAGACAACACATTTTTTGCCTATTAAGGTCAGCTACCCTATGATCAGGTTAGCAGAGATTTACATACAGGAGATTGTTCGGTCCCATGGAGTGCTGGTATCCATTGTCTTGGACCGTGATCCACGTTTTACATCACTGTTCTGAAGGAGTTTACAGGAGGCACTAGGGACCCAACTAGCATTCAGCACAGCTTTCCACCCTCAGATCGGTGGTCAGACTGAGAGAACCATCTAGGTATTGGAAGATATGCTTCGTGCTTGCGTGCTAGACTTTGGTGGTAGCTGGATTCAGTTTTTTCCGCTAGTAAAATTTACTTATAATAACAGTTATCAAGATAGCATCGGCATGGCACCCTACGAGGCATTATATGGTAGGAGATGTAGATCTCCTCTTTTCTGGGATGAAGTAGGCGAAAGGCGAGTTTTGGGTCCATAAATAATTCAGCAAGCATGTGATAAAGTCCGACTTATTCGTGATAGGATCAGTGTAGCGCAGAGTCGGCAGAAAAGCTACGCGGATACTCACTACCGAGAACTGGAATTTGAAGTGGGTGACCATGTGTTTCTGAGAATAAATCCACTGAAGGGGATCTTGAGATTTGGGAAGAAGGATAAGTTGAGCCCTAGGTTTATTGACCATTTTAAGATACTTGAGAAGATTGGGTCAGTAGCCTATCGGCTGGCTCTACCGCCATCTTCATTTCAAGTTCATGACGTATTTCATGTTTCTATGTTAAGAAAATACGTCCCAGATCCTTCCCATATCATCAGCCACGCAGAATTGGAAGTCAGTGAGGCTTTAGCATATGAATAAGCTCTAGTACAACACTGATACCTAAGTAGCGGGAAACGTAAAATCATATACATATCAAATTATCCATCCAACACAATACCAGAGTTTTACTACAACTGCCCTATACATACACACATCCCAAAATATCCAAAAATTGCCTTAAGGTCACCACCCCAAAAATTCGTCAGACCCTATAAATAACTTACCCTTCAGATAGGGTAGAACAGTCGACCTCTAACGCTGTGGAGCTCTATTCACTCTTCTATCTAGGGCTCCTGAAATTTTTATATAGTTAGGGAAAGACACCTCTCAGTAAGGAAAATAAACTAATATCAAAGTGTGGCAACATGGGTATTATTGTGTTATACGTATAACAGTACATAAATCAAACTTAATAAAACTGTCTGTATCATATATGGGAAAAAACATAATTTATCATAACATAGTATAACATACTGAATTTCTATACTTATAAATTATTTCATATAACTGTACATGAAAGACACCCTAGATAGATAGCTGACTGGTGTCATGTCTTACCCCCACATGACTGGGTTGTGCGGTCTGAAGGCGGGATCTAGCAATGGCTGACCGACCATGCTAGATCAACATAACTTTGTAAGTACGATGGGTCTGCCCCTCTTGGTACAGACACCAGAGGGATGCCTGCATTACCATAAAACCACATCGACTACCGATCTCTCACTGCCCCTTACGGCAAGCGGTAACACTAACATATAAATGATTGTGATCATATATCTATGGTATTGTGACGACCTACTTAATTTCCACATTTTTTTTATATTACAAAATCACAACCCTCAACTCAGCAGATCATAATTCACCTATGGTACTGTGACGACCTGTTTAATTTCCACATTTTTTATATATTACAAAATCACAACTCTCAACTCAGTAGATCATAATTCACCTGGACCCGTGGGTACCAGGAATACATCAGAACACATAACGGAAGCCTAAGCAGCAGGAAACATACAATCACAATATTATAAATACGAAAACATCTATCACATTACCATAAATACTAGAGTCACTATATCCACTGTATTTTAGTATATACATCCCAAAAACAAAATCTAGGGACATTTCCCAGAAAATCCAACTATCCCTACTAAAACTTATCCTTCAAAGAGGGCAGACAAACAACACTATATCAGCGGGGCTTTTCCCTCTCTCCTATTTGGGGCTCCTAAAAAGTTTATAAAATTTTGGGGTGAGACACCTTCCAGTAAGGGAAATAAACTAATACCAATGTGTGGCAACATGAGTATTTTGTGTTATACATATACCATACAGAATATATTCAGTAACTGTTTTGTCAAATCTGAGAAAACATATATATCATCAAAACATGACAGAACATACTGCATTTTCATAAACATATATCATCTCATATAATAATAATAATAATACAAAAACATTCTTGGTAGGTTAGTTGACTGTTGTCATGTATTATCCCCACATGATTGGGTTGTGTGGCTCGAAGGTGGGACCTGACAATGGTTGGCCGACCACTGCCAAGTCAAAAGTATGGTCTGTAACTCTGATAGGTCTGCTAGACCTAGTCCGTACACCAGGGGCGCTCATACACTTCTTATAAACCACATCAACCATCCAATCTCACACCACTCCGTACAGCGGCGTTAACACAAATATCATGATCATGATGACCATGGACACATAGCAACGGTACCGTGCAAGTGCTAGCCTAGACCAAGCCAGCCAGGTTCTGATATCATATAACATATACTGAAATTGTGATACATGGATATCTCATATCATTAATTATCAGATCAATTATATCATTTTGCATATATACGCATATCATGAAAAATCATCAGCCCATACGCTGATATTTCACATTCTACCATAGCTCGGCCCGTACTCCGACAAATCATAACACAACCCGTGCGCTGGCAAATCATTTCCATAGCTCGGCCCGTACGCCGGTAAACATACACATAGCTCGGCCTGTACACCAGCAAATCATACACATAGTTTAGTCCGTACGCCTGCAAATCATACACATAGCACGACCCGTACGCCGGCAAAACATATAAAAATCTCGGCCCGTACACCGATTTTCCATTATAAAAATTCGTATCATTAACACATTCCCAGAAAATAGTATTTCATAACAATTTCTACTCATGCCACACTAACAGGTTTTCTGCATATTTAACATACCATCATTTTTAACAGTATTTCTCCAAATATAAATCATATATAAATATATTTATTTTCCTGAAATCAAATGCTCTAACAATATACATACATTTTCTTAAAGGAACTAGCTTAATTTATCCCCTTACCCAATTCCTGAAAAACCCCTAAGAAAATCTATCCCGCACCCGTAGGGTTTCCAACTCAACACCCTAGAAACAACATTCCCCATAACTAAAGTTCAGTATTTCTACGCGTATAACACTTCCTACAACTGTCAATTAACCAAATACTGAGTAGAAAGCCTTACCCTGGATTTGGGATGGTTTCCAACTCAGCCCCACCGACGATTCGCTCTGTCAGACTTGCAGAGAACTTTCTCAGGAGCGTCGTGGTGGCTTCAAATCGTCGAATCGGTGGAAATCAGGCCCGAAATTGAAGAGAGAAGCAGGAGGAATCGAAGGGTAAGAGAAAAAGAGGGTTCTGCGCTAAATTTCCATCAAAATCCGATTTTTTCACTATTTATAGGGCTATATTCGTCGACGAGCCATGTCATCTCGTCAACGAGTCCTTTAATAATTTCGTTGACGAAACCCACTCCTTGTCGACGAAATTCAGACTGCCCCAGAACCCCTCTCGGCATTTCCTCATTGACGAGACACGTCACCTCGTCGACGAGTCCTATAGAAAGTTTGTCGACGAACCTTATCCTCGTCGACGAGCTCTTGCTATACCCTCGTCGACGAGTTCCCTGTATTCGTCGACAAGGAGCTGAAAAATTTATCGAGATTATCCTTTCCAAAATGCAATGTCGTCAATGAACGCAAAGCCTCCTTCTGTTTCCGATTTCCATTTCCATTTCTTTTTATTATTTAAAAACCATTATTCTTCGGGTTGTTACATTCTCCCCTCCTTAAAAAATTTCGTCCTCAAAATTTACTTTTCACGTAACTTGTCATTCCTTAACAAGAAAATGGTCTACTTATTTTATTACTTACCCTCACTTATGGTGGAGGAATACCGTGGTTACATTCCGAGTCATGGGAGATTAAATATACAAAAGGAAAATTCTCCCAAAACTAAAATGCTACACTAATTAAACCATTTCATGTACCTGCAAAAGAAATACTACCTAACTACTTAAGTTTCTTGAAATAGTTGTGGGTACTTCTGCTTCATCTGCTCCTCGGACTCCCAAGAAGCCTCTTCAATGGTATGATTCCTCCATAAAACTTTCATATAAGGAATCTCTTTGTTACGTAACTCCTGCACTTTCCTATCCAGAATCTGTACTGGTACCTCCTCATACACTAATGAATCACTAAGCTCTAATTCATTATAACTGATGATATGAGAAGGATTTGGGATGTATTTCCTCAACATAGCAATATGGAATACGTCGTGGATCCTAGACAACACAGGTGGTAAAGCTAGCATGTAGGCTATCGGCCCCACTATATCTAGAATCTCAAATGGACCGATAAACCTAGGACTAAGTTTACCCTTCTTCCCAAATCGTATAACCCCTTTCATTGGAGCTGTCTTCAAAAACACATGATTACCCACATCAAATTCTAGATTCCTGTAGTGATTATCAGCATAACTTTTCTGTTGGCTCTGAGGTGCACTAATCCTGTCTCTAATAAGCCGAACCTTATCATGCGCTTGCTGCACAAGCTCTGGCTCCACTACTCGCCGCTCACCCACTTCATTCCAAAATAAAGGAGAACGACATCTCCTACTATATAAAGCATCAAATGGTGTCATGCCAATGCTGGTTTGATAACTGTTATTATACGCAAACTCTACTAGTGGCATGAATTGAGTCCAACTACCCCCAAAATCCAATACGCACGCATTGAGCATATCCTCTAATGTCTGTATCATCCTCTTAGTTTGCCCATCTGACTGAGGATGGAATTTCGTGCTAAATGACAATTGAGACCCTAGTGCTTCCTGCAGACTCTTCCAAAAATGTGACGTAAAACGTGGGTCTCGATCTGACACAATCGATACAGGCACCCCATAAGAACGAACTATCTTCTGAATGTAGATCTCTGCTAAACGGTTGAGGGAGTAGTTGATCTTGATAGGTATAAAGTGGGCAGTCTTAGTCAAACGGTCAACAATCACCCAGATGACATTCTAGCTATGTAATGTCATTGACAATCCTGACATGAAGTCCATAGATATATGATCCTACTTCCACTCTGGGATAAATAACGGCTGTAACTGCTCTGTCGGCCTCTGGTGCTCAGCCTTTACCTGCTAGCATGTCAAACACTGGGCTACATACTCGGTGATCTCTCTCTTCATACCACTTCACAAGTATGACTCTCGCAGATCTCTGTACATCTTCGTACTACTGGGATGAACTGTATACAAAGATCTGTAAGCCTCCTCTAAAATAGTCTTTTTAATCTCTCTATCAGCAGGAACGCATAATCTGGATGGAACTGCAAAGCTCCGTCATCCGTAATACTGAATTCCTCCCCCTGACCATTCTGCACATTATCCATCACCTCTGCTAATTCTGGGTCTTCCTTTTGAGCGGCTTTAATTATTTTTTGTAGAGTAGGCTGTACTACTAGGCTGACAATACACACTGGAGGATCACTCTCTACCAACTCTATGCCGAGTCTCTCCAGATCCATCATGATCGGATACTGGATCTCCATAGCCGCCAACACTGGTTCCCTGGATTTCCAGCTCAACGCATCAGCTACCACGTTTGCTTTCCTTAGGTGATAACTGGTGGTACAATCAAAATCCTTAATCAGTTCCAACCACCTTCTCTGCCTCATATTCAGTTCCTTCTGCATGAAGAAATACTTTAAGCTCTTGTGGTTGGAGAAAATCTCACATTGCTCATCGTATAGGTAATGCCTCCAAATTTTCAATGCGTGTACCACTGTAGCCAATTCAAGATCATATGTAGGGTAGTTCTTTACATATTCTTTCAACTGCCTGGACGCATACGCCACTACCCTACCATGCTGCATCAATACACAGCCAAGTCCCTTCAACGACGCATCATTGTAAATGACATACCCCTCACCCCTTGATGGGATAACCAATACTGGTGTTGTGACTAATCTTTGATTCAGTTCTTGAAAACTCTGCTCACAGCTGTCGTCCCACTCAAATCTGACATTGTTCCTCGTCAGTCATGTCAAAGGTCCTGACAAAGCTGAGAATCCCTCAACGAAACGACGGTAATAGCCAGTTACCCCCAAGAAACTCTTAATCTCCTGGACATTTCTCGGTCTAGCCCAATTCACTACCGCCTTAATCTTTTTAGGATCCACAGAAATACCATCTCCAGATACAACATGGCCCAAAAACACGACCTTCTCAAGCCAGAATTCACATTTACCGAACTTGGCATACAACTTGTTTTCCCGAAGTGTCTGCAAAACTTGCCTCAAGTGCGTCTCATGCTCCTTAAATAGACTAGTACATCATCAATAAAAATAACAACAAACTGGTCTAGGTATTGGTGGAAGACTCTGTTCATCAAGTCCATAAATACCGCAGAAGCATTCGTCAAACCAAACGGCATAACAAGAAACTCGTAATGCCCGTACCTAGTCCCGAAGGCTATCTTTGAGACATCTTCTGCTTTCACTTTTACCTGATGGTGGCTAGATCTAAGGTCAATCTCCGAATACACCTGTGTACCCTGGAGCTGGTCAAACAAATCGTCGATACGAGGTAGAGGATACTTGTTCTTGATTATCACTTTATTAATCTCCCTATAGTCTATACACATCCTCATGGACCCGTATTTCTTCTTCACAAATAAAACTGGAGCTCCCTACGGAGATACACTGGGTCATATGAAGCCTTATCAAGTAGATCTTGCAACTGATTCTTCAATTCTGCCAATTCTGTTGGCGCCATCCGATAAGGTACTTTAGAAATCGGCACTATACTGGAAGGTAGATCAACAGGGAAATCTACCTCACGATCAGGTGGCAAGCCTAGTAACTCATCTGGGAAAACATCTGTAAACTCCTTTACTACAGGCGTGCTAGCAAGTTTCAATTCATTCTCTGACATCTCCTTCACAACAATCACAAACCCCTGACAACCACTCAGTAGTAGTCTTCTGGCCTGAATAGCTGAAACTAGTTGAGGCGGGAATTGCACTCGCGACCCTACGAACTTGAATTCTGCTTCCCCCGGAGATCTAAATATCACTTCTCGTGCTCAGCAATCTATGCTGGAAAAATTAGCTGCTAGCCAATCCATGCCAAATATAACATCAAACTTGTGCATGTCCAGCACTGTCAGATTAGTAGATAAAGTCTTTCCTTAAATATCAACTGGACAACCTCGGAACACCCTACTACACCTCACTACTGACCCAGTCGGTGTAGATACCAATAATTCAACATCTAATGATTGTGTTTCAGCCTCCACATATTTTAACACACCCTGAAGAAACAAACGAGTGCATAGCACCTGAATCAAACAACGCAATAACTTTAAAAGAAAGCATAATAACCATACCTATCACTACGTCACCTGTCGTCTCAGCCTCACCCGGCGTCAGAGTGAATACCCTAGTTGGAGCCATATTCCTCTGCTAGCCCCCACGTGATGCCTGATGACCTCCCCGTTATGGTCTGGGAGCTGGAACTGCATCTGGTGGGGTAAGGCAGTCTCGCACCATGTGCCTCTATCTACCGCAGCGATAGCACACCACACCACACCACCAGCTCGACACTTTCCCTAGTACCTCCTACCATAAGTCTGATAGACTGAAGGACCCTGCCCTGTCTACACCTTGCGTCCTCCAGTCTCCTGCCTCCACCCTCTGCCATGATTTCCTCTCCTCCACTGACCCGGTCTATGACCTTGCTGGTAACCCGTAGATGCAGATCTCTTCCTTTGTCCCTGCTCCTCTGCATCAAGACGCTCACCAATCTCTGCCAAGGCTGAACTATCAACTAACTCAGCAAAGTCCTGGATCAGCAGCAGCACCACCTGCTTGAATATACCCTACCTCAAGCCTCTCTCAAACTACCTCGCCTTCTTTACTTCATCAGGAACAATGTATGGGGCAAAATGAGAGAGCTCGATGAAACGCGTCACATACTGCTGGACGGATAGCTGTCCTGGCTTCAAAATCAAGAACTTTTCTACCTTAGCCTCTTTCATAGTAGCTGGAAAATATCTATCAAAGAACAATTCTTTAAACCGGCCGCATGTCATGGCTATAGGAGTCGCCTTCTGTTGCTCCAGCAGTCTTACCGTAGTTCACCACCTCTCTGCCTCTCCTATCAATGTATAAGTGGCAAAGAGGATCCTCTGTTCCTCGGTACACTGCAACACAGCCAAAACTTTCTCAGTCTTCTGCAACCAATTCTCAGCGGCTGTAGGATTAACTCCACCTAAGAACGCCGGAGGATTCATCTTCGTAAACTTTTCTATAGTGCACCCATGGCTTGCAGATGGACCACTCTGCTCCCTCAAGCTCCTAGCGATCTCAGCTATAACCTGTTGAGTCATGCTACGTAATACCGCGTCAGAGTTAGTCCCAGTTGCACCTGATGGTCCTGCTCCATCACTGTCACTCGCATGGGCACTACTTCCTCCTGGATCCATCTTTGAAACAACAAACACAACTTAGAAATTCTATCCTTATAATTTACCCACCTATCCTCACCACTTATCTCAACATTTCTAACTCATTTCTAATCCCTAATCCTACATTCTAGGAACACAACCCGACAATAGCTTGCTATGGTTTTCTTGAAATCGTCGCCCCAATAAAAACACAGAAACTACTACGAAAGTCCTGCCTCCAGACTGTAGAACAACCTTAAATCATTTCTTAAACTCTGGTATTGTTTTCGCTACATTCTAAAGTCTATAGAACCTAACAACCTAGGCTTTAATACCAAACTATGACGACCTGCTTAACTTCCACATTTTTTTTTTTATATTACAAAATCACAACTCTCAACTCAGCAGATCATAATCCACCTGGACCCGTGGGTACCAGGAATACATCAGAACACATAACGGAAGCCTAAGCAGCAGGAAACATACAATCACAATATTATAAATACGAAAACATCCATCACATTACCATAAATACTAGAGTCACTATATCCACTGTATTTTAGTATATACATCCCAAAAATAAAATCTAGGGACATTTCCCAGAAAATCCAACTATCCCTACTAAAACTTACCCTTCAAAGAGGGCAGAAAATTAACACTAGATCAGTGGGGCTTTTCCCGCTCTCCTATCTGGGGCTCCTGAAAAGTTTATAAAATTTTGGGGTGAGACACCTCTCAATAAGGGAAATAAACTAATACCAGTTTGTGACAACATGGGTATTTTGTGTTATACATATACCATACAGAACATATTCAGTAACTATTTTGTCAAATCTAGGAAAACATATATATCATCAAAACATGGCAGAACATACTGCATTTTCATAAACATATTTCATCTCGTATAATAATAATAATACAAAAACATTCCTGGTAGGTTAGCTGGTTGTTGTCATGTATTACCCCAACATGACTGGGTTGTGTGACTCGAAGGCGGGACCTGACAATGGTTGGCTGACCACTGCCAAGTCAAAAGTACAGTCTGTAAGTCTGATGGGTCTGCCAGACCTGGTCCGTACACCATGGGTGCTCACACACTTCTTATAAACCATATCGACCATCCAATCTCACACCACTACGTACAACGGCGTTAACACAAATATCATGATCATGATGACCATGGACACATAGCAACGGTATCGTGCAAGTGCTAGCCTAGACCAAGCCAACCAGCTTCTGATATCATATAACATATACTGAAACTGTGATATATGGATATCTCATATCATTAATTAACAGATCAATCGTATCATTTTGCATATATACGTATATCATGAAAAATCATCGGCCCGTACGCCGGTATTTCACAATTTACCATAACTCGGCCCGTATTCCGGCAAATCATAGCACAACTCGTACGCTGGCAAATCATTTCCATAGATCGGCCCGTACGCCAACAAACATACACATAGCTCAGCCCGTACGCCGGCAAAACATATAAAAATTTCGGCCCGTACGCCGGTTTTCCATTATAAAAATTCGTATCATTAACACATTCCCAGAAAACAGTATTTCATAACAATTTCTACTCATGCCACACTAATAGGTTTTCCGCATATTTAACATACCATCATTTTTAACAATATTTTCTCAAATATAAATCATATATAAATATATTTATTTTCTTGAAATCAAATGCTCTAACAATATACATACATTTTCTTAAAAGAACTAGCTTAATTTATCCCCTTACCTAATTCCTGAAAAGCCCCTAAGAAAATATGTCCTGCACCCGCAGGGTTCCCAACTCAACACCTTGGAAACAGCATTCCCTAGAACTAAAGTTTAGTATTTCTACGCGTATAACACTTCCTACAATTGTCAATTAACCAAATACTGAGTAGAAAGTCTTACCCTAAATTTGGGATGGTTTCCAATTCAGCCCCACTGACGATCCGTTCCGGGAGACTTATAGAGAACTTTCCCAGGAGTGTTGTGGTGGCTTCAGATCGTCGAACCGGTGGAAATCCGACTCGAAATCGAAGAGAGAAGGAGGAGGAACCGAAGGGTAAGAGAAAAAGAGGGTTCTGCGCTGATTTCCATCAAAATCCGAGTTTTTTCACTATTTATAGGGTTGTATTCGTCAACAAGCCACGTCATCTCATCGAAGAGTCCTTTAATAATTTCGTCGATGAAACCCACTCCTCGTCGGCAAAATTCAGACTGCCCCGAAACCCCTCTCAGTATTTCCTCGTCGATGAGACACGTCACCTCGTCGACGAGTCTTGTAGAAACTTTGTCGACGAATCCTATCTTTGTCGACGAGCTCCTGTTATACCTTCGTCGATGAGTCCCCTGTATTTGTCGACGAGGAGTTGAAAATTTTCTTGGGATTATCCTTTCCAAAATGCAACGTCGTCGACTGCGTCCTTCTGTTTCCTATTTCCATTTTCCTTTCTTTTTATTATTTAAATACCATTATTCTTCGGGTCATTACAAGTACCGTGCTTCGTGAGAGCCTAAACCAAGCCAACTAGGTTCTGATAACATATAAAATATTTCCAAATAATGATACATGGCTATTTCATAATAATATCTGTCATGTTAATATTTTCATAAAACCTTACATAACATATCATATAAAATTCACGGCCCTTACGTAGGCATAACATATCATATAAAATCCTCGGCCCTTATGCCGGCATATCATAAAAATCCTTGACCCTTACGCCGGCATATCATATAAAAATCCCTATATCATTTTAATATTTTCCTGAAAGTAGTAATAATATGCTTATTTTGTAAACATAATATTTCATCACCATAATTTCCATAGTGAATGTTACTCATGCCACACAAAGAGGGTATTATTCAAAACATAAAATCTGTTCTAAAATTATGTTTCTGATATCATACATGAAAACCATATTACTGATCAACAACATTATTCATCGTCGACGAATTTTAGGCCCTGCAAACACGTGTCCCCATCAGTAATTACTCATCGACGAAACACGTGTCCCCGTTGACGATCCCCATAAGCCATTTCGTCAACGAACACAAGGACCAGCTGAGACCCCTTTAAAATTCTTTTATTCTCCTTTCTTATATTATTTAATTGCTATAATTCACTGGGTCTCTACAAATAAAGTGTTCTAACCACACTTCAAAAGGTTAGTGGCAACTCCATACACTTTGTTTTCCCCGAAAATCACATTTTCAAAATTCACACACTTCATTATCATTTCTCAGTTGTCCCAAGTTCGTGTTTGGGAACATCGCGACAAAGGGAATGGAATTAACTTGGTTAGGAAGAGGATTGGATTTGCCACTATGGTTTATTTCATTTGGCACTTCAGGAATAGAAGAAGGTTTGAAGGTAAATCTATTAACCTAGAAGAGCTGATTGGGGTAATTTAGATACACACATACTGGGTAGTGTTTGATAAATTTGGAATGCGCTCTTTGTGATGATAAACCCTGTTGTTTTGTTTGGTCTTCTTGTAACATAGTGATTGATGTACTTGAGATAGAGGGTTTGGGATGATTTTGGATTGTAATATGTGTTCTCTTGATGTAATGTTTTGCATTCGAGAAGGGGTTTGTTATATCCCCTACTTGGGTATGCCCAGTGTATTTGTACAAATTCATTTTTTATCAATACATTTTACCCTTATGATAAAAAAAAAATAAAAGCTTGGAGCTCCCGGGGTGTGCTCAGAGGGATCACTCCAATGCTTAAGTCATAAAAATGAAGGGTATGAAATGACAACAATCTATAAGTTTGGTGTTTTTGAGATTATCTTACCTCTTTTAAGACTGAATCTTTTATAGTTGTACAAGCTCTTCTCTCATTAATTCTTCCATTAAGGATGAATTATTAGGGATTTATAGGCTTTTATGTCAAGGGTTATATATTAAATTTATGAAATTTATGACCCTTTTATTGGGGAGTTAACAAAAATTTATTATCCCTTTTAATTCTCCTTAATATCCGTTTGGCCTTATTTAATTTTTGGGCGAACATTTTGTGCCTTATCATAAGCAATTGTTAATTGACAAATGTTTTTACAAATAATAAACAAAAAATTGACTTGCATTTTCTTTTTTCTTAGAACTGATTATATTCTTTACTTCATTCGTCATTATGTATCGTTTGAGTCAATAAAACAATACGATAAGGAAAAAAACCAGTTATAATAAGTTTAAGTGCTTTTGGAAGTTAAAATAATTTTACCTAAAAATGAGTTTTAATGTAGCAACTAATCTATAAGGTTATCAACCAATGATCGGTTTGTATGTTCTTTTTTAATTTTTTTTTGAGTTTTAGCCTAATTTAGACTTTGTCTCATGTGAAAATGGTGTTGAATATGTCCATTTTTTTTTTTTGGCCTTGTCTTTTTGTTAGAAATTTGAGGTTGGAAGAGTCAATGACATGTGCTATTTTCATGATAACCACGTGGTAAGTATTAGTGCTTTATTAGATAAGTTAGTGATCGTAAGCATGTTCCAAATATTTTTGTTAGGTCGTTAGATAAAGTGGTAATGTTAATCTAATGTATTTAGAATCAAAGGAATCTTACTTTGTTCTAGAGAAAGACTCCATAGTCTACCTTTATTCTTGTTCTTTAATCTTAGAATGCTGAGGAATTTGCTAATAAATTTTGTTAGTCTAAAAATACAGTGGAAGATGATGCTTGATTATTAGAAGATTACATAAGGCAACACATATTTGTTGGAAACATCTCGAGATAACTTTGTCAAACTGATTGGATTTTAAAAAATTGGTTGAAGCTTTTAGAGTGTTGGTGAGTCCTTAACAATAGTTTTATTTTATGTGATTGTTGCGCAAGGCCTATCTTGATGAGCAGGGAAATTAGAAGCAGTCGCGATTCTTGTTGTAAAGTGCATGACCATTTGCCATAAAGTGTAAATCCTTTAGGGATGTTCCAATGGGACATCATTTTTCATACATGACAAAAGTATCAAATCTTAATTTTTAAAATTTAAAATTGAGGTGGGGAGAGGGGAGGACTACAGGGTGACAAAAGTTGAAATGGTGGCACAATAATAATCCTCACATGTTCATGTGCAAATTTTCAAATTTCTTGAAGTAAAGTTGGAAGGAATTTGATTCTTGTTGTTGAGTGTGAGGTCATTGGGGTAAAGAGTTTTGGTCACTTTAGTTGTAGGAAAATTTATAATTAAGCGTTAAGAGATACTGGAAACCTTTCATAATAGTTTGAGAGCATGCCTCTTATTCATTGTAGTTAGTTTGAAATTTAGAAGTTGATTTTATCACTTGGCATTGGTCAGCATAATGATTTGTATTATTTACCCAATCACTATCACTCATCTCTTCTATTGGGCATAAATATAGAGCATAACTATTTTCTTACTAATGGTATGATGGTACAAACCAAGATGATGACGTGGTACCTTATCTTCCAAATTAAAAATGCTATGACTCTCAAATCAAGTACCCAGGAAGCCTATTGTGCACAATATTTTCTCCTATTTCCCTTCTTGTATTGTTTCAATTTATGACTTTACAAATGTTCTTCGTCGACAAAAAGAAGAAGAAGAAGAAGAAGAAGAAGAAGAAGAAATACCATGGGTTATAAAAGGGCACAAAGGAATTTTAAGATGGGGATGAACTCAATAAGCCCCTCCGAAAAAAGTAAACCATATGGTTGGAGAAACGTTGGATTTGGAATTGTATTAGATTTGAATATGATATAATTTAAAATTGTATTAAAATTTATTTAAATCCACTCAAATTCAAGTTTAAAGTCCAAAATCCATCACGCAGCAGTGTAAAAATATTTCATAGATTATATTTTGTTTGTATTACAATAATTTGTTGAACCAGAGTCATATTTCATTTATGGCAAAAAATTGTATGTAATATATTTTTAAAATTTTTTAAATTGAAGGGGGAGGGAAATGAAACAATGATGAAAGAAGAAGGCATGGCAAAATAATAACCCTGAAATTTATATGAAACTTCCAAATTTTGGAAACAGAGAACATATCACCAAAAACAAAGTAATAGTTCTCATACAATTTTTTAAAACTGCAAAGCTTTATGACTTCCATGAATCATATTTATTCAAATAATAAATGTAGCAGAATTTGATATCACAAATAATAAATCTTAAAAAATTAAACTAACCCAGTTAAAGAGGTTATAAAAATTCCTTTCGCATGTCAAACAAGTTCAAAATTCATAAATTAATCATGATTTAACAAAAAAAGGAGACAAACTCAAATTCCTGCATTAGATTCCTGGCATCCAAACACCCAGATACAATCAATTAGTTGAATTTTGATTAATTTCATTCTCAAATCAAAACCCTAATTTCACGATATCTAGCTCTTTGGGGGGGTGGGGATGGGAATTGAATAAGCCAAACAGATCCAACCCGCTTCCACACTAGAGAGTCCATAGAGGAAACAGAGGAGAGGCCAGCGGGAGAGAAATGGACAAAAGTGTGGTCAGTTGGGTAAATGGGTCCCTGCATAGAGGGCCCCACCATATATACAAGCGAAAACAAAATGGGCCAATTTAATTTCCTTGCCTTTTATGAGAAGCATTTGGCTGTGTCTCGCGTTCCTTCCCCTGTTCCCACTCCCCTCCCCTGCGAATACCCTGCTGATTCCGCCGCCGATGCATGCACACCCAACCGCTCTATAGCCTAAATTATTTCCCAATTCAGATCAAACCCTCCTCTGGGTACGCACTGCCTTCGATTTTTCTATTAATTTCCTCGCTCACTGTTTTTTCTTCTTCCTTTCTTTGTTCTGTTAACATTTTCTGTGTCTTTCTCTGCTCTCTGAAGATTTCCGTCAAAATCCAGGTGGGTATTTGATTATCGTCTAGTTTTCCTTTGTTAGATCACATTTGGGAACGTTTTTTATTGCTTGGAAAGCATTGTTTATTTTATTTTTTTTGTTTTATGAAAAATTTTCAATGATCATTTTCATTTTTCTTTTCTTATTTTGCTTATTCCACCCCCCCCCCCCCCCCTTGGGATCCTCGTGAGGCATAGATAATGCCCCCCGCTTCTTTTTTCCTTTTTTTTCATCTTGGTGTCTGTATCCACAGTTCCATTTGATTGTCTATCGAGCTTTGCCATTCAAAGAATTAAACTCTAATGGGCAATTTTTTTTTTTGAAAAAATAGTGTTTCAATTTGCGTTTAGGGTTTCGTTGCATTTGATCAAGGGAGACTGTGGCTATGACCTTTGCATGTGCAGATGTTTTCTTGCATGGAACAGATTAATTCTTTATGACCCTTGTTACCACTTTGTTTTGATTTCTTATTGCTAATTATTATTATTTACTTTACGTCCACAAGAGTCTTTATGGTTGTGAAATACATATAATTAGGTTTATTTAATCTTGGCAGGGTTTAAATGCATTAGTGGGGGGTCTGATTCTTCCACTGGAGTTTTCAGGCTTCTGGTCTTGGGGTTGAATTTGCAAACTGGATTAAAGTGGACCCAGTAGGGTGTGAAATAGTAAGCCCAAACTATATTGATTGATTCTAGGGTTTTCTGGTTCACTGTTTGGAGCTTGAGATGTGCAATGACAAACTTGGGTGAAGGTTGGTGAGAGGGTTCCAGAAAATGGGATCTCAGGGTGGTGGAGGTGGCAATAATGGCAAACAGTCACAGTTACAGCCACTGCCTCGGCAGAACTCAATGTACAATCTAACACTGGATGAGGTTCAAACTCATTTAGGAAACGTGGGGAAACCACTGAGCAGCATGAATCTTGATGAGCTTCTAAAGAATGTATGTTCCGCAGAGGGTCACCAGTCTTTTGGCATGGACGTTGAGGGTACAGCTTTGGCTGGTCAATCTGCTCTACAGCATCAGGCAAGCTTGTCATTGAATGGTTCAATGAGCAAGAAAACGGTGGATGAGGTTTGGAGAGATATACAGCAAGGGCAGAGTAAGAACAATGAAGATATTAGGTCTCGGGAACGGCAGCCAACTTTGGGTGAGATGACTTTGGAGGACTTTTTGGTGAAAGCTGGAGTAGTTGCTGAGTCACCGTTAGAGAGTAAAAATACTGGTCCTGTTGGTGTTGATCCAAATGTGGTGCCACAGTTTTCACAACAGGGTCAGTGGTTGCAGTACCAGCAACCACAGTTTCAGCACCCACAGCAGAATATAATGGGGGTTTATGGCCAGCCAATTCCACAGCCTCTGGCGATGGTGCCGAGCTCAGTCATGGATGTTCCATATACAGAGAACCAAGTGGCTTTGACTTCTCCAATCATGGGGACTTTGTCAGAGATACAAACGCCTGGGAGGAAAAGAGTTGCACAAGAGGACATGATTGAGAAGTCTGTTGAGAGGAGGCAGAAGAGAATGATCAAGAATCGAGAATCTGCTGCTCGTTCACGAGCAAGGAAACAGGTTGGGTTTAATTGTTTTATGCTGGCTTAAAGTCCACCACTCTTTGATTTCTTTTACTCTTTTTTTTTTTTGGGGGGGGGGGGGGGGTTCTGATATTCTTGGATACCTTAATGACTGTTATGAACAGGCTTACACAAATGAATTGGAGATTAAGGTTTCACGTCTGGAAGAGGAAAATGAAAGACTCAAAAAACGGAAGGTTAGGCTTTGTCTTTAAAATAATGCTTCCACCTGTTTCATTTGAGTTGCAGCACATTTGCAGATAATCATTTACAATGCTCCTCCATTTTGATAAAATTCCTTAATATATGTGCTTCTTGCAAACATCACCCACACATTTGCACTTGTGTGCACATGGGCGCGCACACCCATACACACACTCACTCCAGCAAAATAGTTTGAATTGTAGTGGTGGTAGGGGCTGTTGGGCTGTGTGTTGCTATATGTTCTTGAAACATAAAAAGATTATTTTTGCCACTCTTAATAGCTTTACAGAACATTCATCTCCATTTATGCATGTGTGATGATTTGTACAGTTTTATAGTCCAACTTGACATTGTATTTTTATTGATCATGTTTGGCTGGACAGAAAAAAGAACTAGAAAAAAAAAAACAGAGATGATTTCGACTGAAATATTTAATTTACTATTTGGTTGGTGTGGAAAAGGAAGTAAGTTGAGAATTGAGAAAGCATAGAAAAGTTTGAGGAAAAAGAAGGGCCTTCTATAAATTTATCCAAAAAGATAATTTTGGAGAGAATTTCACTCTTACAATCTTATTTTCACCTTTAGAAATTGCATTTCTCTTGCACTTTATCTATTAACTATATTTACAGGATAGAATGAAATATTTAAGATCATCTTTTTCTCCTTGGATGTCTCATTTTCCGTCAAAATATGTGTGCTCCTATTGGAGCATGTTTTAGGCATTTGATGAGGGTAAATCTGGATGAAAAACTAAAAGGCAGTACTGGCTCAATTAGGTGTCAATGTATGGCCTTTTTTTGAAGAGGGACAATGTAGGGACAACGTAGCCTTATAAAGGAGCACAAGCAATACAACCTTTTTTTTTGGCTTGGCATAAGCAGTACGACCTAATCCTAGAATCAAGGGGATATCCCAAAAATGCCCTAGGTGATCTCGAGAAACAAGTAATTAGATTTAGCTTGCTAGGAAGCAAATTTCCTCCCAATGTACCTGTCAGAATTTGAAAACCCTTTGCATGCCTAATGCCTATTAGTAGAACCCTGAGATCGATGCTATCTAAGTTTTAGCCTAGTTCCTTGATCTCCTACTCAGTTAAGCATTGGAAGGCTTTCCCAAAGACCAAATCTTATCACCCTCATGATTCTTTATATTTTTGCATGATAATCATATGACTTTGTACAATTTCAGTTACTTTCTGAAATTGGCAATACCAACTGGTGTCATGTGTGAGAAGTTGTACAAAAACCATGATCATATCGTGCAGAATTGCTACCTATAACTATGCAGTGTAGTCCACATCATTCCCAAGATCCCGGGGGGGGGGGGGGGGTGGGGAATAAGAGAGAGAACCGTTTATAGTTGATTTGCTACAAACTTGGTGCTCACATCCACACCTCAAGGAAATGCCTACTTGACCTTTCACTAAACCAGCCCTTCTTGATGATGAAGATCAAGCCAAGCTACAATCACGATTCTTCACGAATCACTTTGAGGTTACAACCTTGCACAAAGTAACTTTGCCCAATGCAAGAATTACTTGTCCTTGCATGTTCTCTCACCTGATAAGACAAATTCACACACCCAATTTCAAATTGAATTTTTAGATCACTAAAGACCTAAGGTTGGCATCTCAAAAAATAGGGTTGATAGAGATTTCCTACTCATCTCATTAATAGTTCCAATAAAAGAAGGAAATTAAGGAAACTAAAAAAAAACCAATACCCCGTTAAAAATTTAATCAGACATAGGTAAAGTCAAATAAAAACTAGACCCAAATATGATATTGCCAAATTTACAATATATAATCCAATCACCTTTATAGAGGTGGGCCTTAGATCAATGGTAAGGTTATTTCCTTGTGACCAGTTGCTCACGGGTTCAAGTCCAAGGAAATAGTTTCTTTGCATAAAAGTAGGGGTAAGACTGCGTACACTATAACTACCCTCCCAGCATAGGGGTGAGCTTTTTTATAATCCAGTCATATTTATAAATGTAGCAAGAATAATCAATCAGTAACAATCCCAATTATTCGACTTTCCACTAACCAGTGAAAATTGTTAAAATAAAGAACAATTTCATTTCAAATATAGATTTGAATTCCATCCCAACAAAACGGCTCTAAAACAAACATATAGGTGTGTGCTGCACTCATGAGGGACTGCCAGTGACATATTGGAGAACCAAGCAAGGTGGGGATAACGTCAAGTGTGCTTGGCCCTTCTCCAAATAGCTAGGCACATTCAAAATTTGAGCTTGCCCAAATTTTTTGTATACCATGAATTTGCTCAAAAAGATTGAATTCCATCTAAGTCAATATATTTCAAAAATAAATATAGTCTAACTTCATTAATTATAACATGACAAACACAATAAAGATCATATAAGTAAAACACTTACACATTATACACAACATGAATCATATTGTTTATCCAATTCTCAATTAGGTTCAAATTGTCTTAATTACTCAGTAGTGAAATTCCTTAGAGATAATTAACCAAAATAATGTTCTACTCACCACAATAATTTAATTTTATTACGCACACTAATACAATAGTGTGACCTCCGGTCACGGGTTGGAGGCGTGGAAACAGCCTTTTGTAAAAGTGCAAGGTAAGGCTGCATACTATAGACCCATTGTGGTCCGCCCCTTCCCCAGACCTCGCATACGCTGGAGCTTTGTGCGCCGGACTGCCCTTTTACGCTAATACAATATTTTCTTATCATCAAAACGGATAAAAAAACCTTTGGGTAACCCGATAAAAAAACCTTGGGTTAACCCGAAACAATCTCGGCACCTTTAACAGTAGAGTGTTTTACATCAGGTTTGCTTTCATTATATAGAAGAGATTTACATAGTTGTTGCCTGATTTTCAGCATTATTTACAGCCTAATCAGCATTATTTACAGTCTAATTGCCTGCTTTTCAGCAGTTAAATGCTGCCATAATTTTAGCATTATTTACAACCTAATCAGCATTATTTACAGCTTAATTGCCTGAATTATCTCTGTTAACATCCTCCCTCAAATTGATGCTGGTAAATCAAGAAGCATCAATTTGTCAACCAAGAACTGATGCTGGTGCCGAGAAAGAGCTTTAGTGAATATGTCTGCAGTTTGACGTTCGATGGAAATGTGAGGAAGAGTAATCACTCGTTTGTCTAAGGATTCATGTATGGAATGGCAATCGACTTCGATATGTTTCATACGCTCATGGAAGACAGGATTAGCAGTGATCTGAATATCACTGGTATTATCAGCATGAAGAGGAGTGGAATGAAGCTGAGAAAAACCAAGTTCACCCAATAACACTTGAAGCCATGTGATCTCAGAGCATGCGGAAGACATAGTTCGACACTCAAACTCAGTGGAGGACTTGGAAACTCTGTCTTGCTTCTTTCTCTTCCAAGAAATGAGTGCATTGCCCAAGAACATGCACCAGCCAGTAACAGAGGGACGAGTATCCGCACATCCGGCCCAATCAGCATCACTATACCCCACCAACTGTAAGGAAGATTCCTTAGGAAAGAACAACCTGCGCGTAGAGGTGCCCTTCAGATATCGGATAATGCGGCGAACAGCGACTAAATGAAGATGTTGGGGAGCCTGCATAAATTGACTGACTTGCTGCATAGCGAAAGAAATATCAGGATGAGTAATCGTTAAGTAGTTCAAACTCTCAACAAGCTGCCGATACGAGGATGGATCTGATAGAAACTCGCCTTCCTCTTGGCAAAGCTTAAGATTTACCTCCATTGGATACCAGCCAATGAAATCACTTCCTGCGTGTATTTGTGCTGGTGTAACAACATACAAGTCGAAGTAAGCTGCACCTTAAGGCCAAGAAAGTACTGCAGGAGACCAAGATCTTTCATGTGAAAAGAGGCCTTGAGATGCTGTTGTAATTGCTTAATTAACTTAGTATCAAAGCCAGTAATTACAATGTCATCAACATATACCAGAAGCATTACAATTCCTCCAGAAGTCTTGCGAAGAAAGAGAGAGGAATCAAACTGACTCTGAGTAAAATGAAAAGCAAGCAGGGTAGTGCGAAATTTATCACACTATGCATGCGGAGCCTGTTTCATTCCATACAAGGATCGATGTAGCTGACAAACCTCCGAGGAAGGTGTAGCAAACATACTGGGAGGTGGAGACATAGATTTCTTCCTTCAAATCCCCATGTAGAAAAGCATTCTTCACATCTATCTGCCGGAGAGACCACCCCTGCGATGCAGCAAGTGCCAAGATAATCTGCATAGTAGTCATTTCGGCAACAGGTGCAAAGGTCTCTTCATAATCAATACCATACTCCTACCGGTTCCCAAGAGCCATGAGACAGGCCTTATATCTGTCTAGTGACCCATCAGACCGATACTTGACTTAGTACACCATTTACAACCAATAGGTTTGACACTAGAGGGACAAGTCACAAGATCCCAAGTGTGATTATCTTGAAGAGCTTGGATTTCTTCTTGCATGGCCTGCTACCAACATGCTTGGGTGGCTGCCTGGGTATATGAGTGAGGAACAGAAACAGTGTCGAGAGTGGCGGTAAGCGAGGTATGAGGAAAACCATACCTATCCGGTGGATGTGTAACCCGAGTGGAGCGCTGAGGAACCGCAGAATCAGATGACGGATCAATGTGTGGAAGGGGCGTTGAAGAAGGAGTAGGATGTCGATGATACACCACACCTGGTTTAAATCGCTATATAGAAGAAGACACATCATCAAAAGCGGGAAGAAGAGTAATAGGAGTATCAGAATTAACCTGAGACTGAAAGAAATATTGATTTTCAAAGAAAATCACATTCCCGGAGATCCGAAATTTGTTTGTATGAGCATTATAACAAACGAATCTTTTCTGAATAGGACTATATCCCAGAAAGGCACACGTGACAAACTGGGTAGCAAGCTTGTGACGCTCAACAGGTGGTAGATGAACAAAACAAGCACACCCAAAAGTATGAAAGGATTGATGCTCAGGAGATATGCCAAATAATCAAAAATAGGGAGAATCATAATTTAGAGTGGCACTAGGCAAACGATTGATCAAATAGACAGCAGTATATAAAGCTTCTACCCAAAACTGAGAAGGTACAGAAGAATCAATCAACAAAGTACGAACGACATCTAAGAGATGACGATTCTTACGCTCAGCGACTCCATTTTGTTGAGGGGTATAAGGACAAGACTGCTAGGAAATGATCCCCTTTTGTTGAAGAAATGTCTGAAAAGAATGAGACATGTACTCCCCCCTGAATCAGAGCGTAAAATTTTGATACAAGTACTGAACTATGTCTCGACAAACGCAACAAATTTTTGAAAGACAGAAAACACGTAAGCTTTAGAGTGGAGAAAATATATCCAAGTGAATTGACTATAATCATCAATAAACATCACCAAATAACAATACTGACCATAAGAAATAGCGGGACTCACACCCATGGTTTTAAATAAAGGTCGTGACCATTACGTAATGTGATTTTTTGGGTTACCGATACCATTACACACTGTGAAATCGGTGGGAAGAAAAATCATGGCCGTAGCGGCCATTACGCACCGCTACTGTTACGTAAAGGCCGCTACGGCGGTTACATAACCGCTATAGTACTGTTACACCAAAAAAATATTTTATTATTTACTTTTTCTTCTCACTTTTTCCCTCTCTTTCATATATCATTCTCAATATACCAAGTGCCAAGAGAGGGGAAAGATTATAAAGAGGATGACAGTGATACAAAATTTACTATTTCTTTAAATACTCACAATAGATGCATTAATTAACAATTTGAAAATACTAACTTGTTAGGAAAATATTTTATTTTTATAATATTATTAATGTGATATTTATGTTTTATATTTTTCAACTTCAACCTTCTTTCTTTTCTAGCTATTTTATATTTGTATTATTCGTATGTCTTATGTGTCTTAATAGATTAATGAAGTGTCTAATGTATTTTGTTTTATTAATTAATTTAGCACACATAAGAGTTTATCACAAATAAGAACAATGAGAAGTATAAATACACACACACACGCGTAATTTTTCTATCAATGGTGGTTTAAAACAAATGTAAACTTGTTGCCCTTACCAAATAACTTAGTTACTCGAACTGAAGGATTCAAAATACACTAAAACTCTTTCTAAGAAGGGCTAAAAGCTTAAAACATGCAAGTACACTAATATGCACAAGGTTGTGTGTGCTTCAAAAAAATTCACGGCCGTTACACCCGCTTCCCGTTATGTAACATTCGCTACTCCTGCTTCCCGTTACATCCGTTACCGTTACGTTACGCTACCCACTACCGCGATTTAAAACCATGCTCACACCCCAAACATCAGTATGCACAATCTCAAAGCAATTAGAAGCACAACTACTATGCGCAGGAAAAGGTAAAGTTTTACTTTTACCAAGACGACAAGTAGCACAATCAAAAGATAGAGGAGAAGAAGAAAAGGAATCTTTATTGCCCAAAAAACCATGTTTCATAAGATGAGCCAAGACAACAGAATTTGGATGACCCAATTTCTTATGCCAGACTTCATTATTATTGGTAGTAGTTGTACAAGCAAGAGAAACAACATTAGGGATATAAAACTGTTGAGGAAATAAACGCCCCACTTTAGGCCCTTTCGCGATACACCTGATTTTGCACAAGACAACCACCACGAGAAAAATGAACATCACAGTTATTATCTACCAATTGTCCATCATAAAATCAAATTGGTAGACAATCCAGGAAAGAGAAAAACATCGCGAAATGAAGGACCCAAATTACCAACAACAGTAATTGGAAGAGTACTGCCATCAACAATCTGAATATTTTGCGTGCCTCTATACTTACAAACACCATGGAGACCTGTCATATTACCAGTCATATGATTAGAAGCGCCCGAATCGACAATCCAAGAAGTTGAGTTAGTAGTCATACCTTGCAAGCCTAAGGCCGTAAAAAGTAGACACAATCATCTGTTGGACTAGCGTGTGAGAACAGACGAGTCAGAGCTTACAATGGGTGGCGCAGAAGAAGAAGAAGAAGAGGACTGAACAGTAGCCTATTTTGAGGCTGCACTCGACAATCTTTGATGATATGGCCTTCTTTCTTACAGTAGTTACAAATTTTCTTAGGACAATTACGAGCAATATGACCAAACTCCTTGCAACTGAAACATTGCAACTTGTTCCTCCCTTTCCCTTGTGTTGCATATGCTACATTCACAGCCTCAGAAAATACCTTCTCAGAAGTCATACCCATCTGAGTGGATAATCGCTGTTCTTCACGCAATATATCTCCCAAACAAATATCCAAAGAAGGAACTAGATTACGGTTCAATAAATTGGTTCGAACAGGATCAAATATAGGTCGAAGTTTCATCAAAAACTGATCACGTTGACTCTCAGCATGAACAACTTGAAGAGTCGTGAGTGCCGTAGGGGAAACCTTAGCATGAACAATGGAAGAATACTTGCTCCAAAGATTAATAAAACCAAAATAAAATTGTTCAATAGGTAAATTACCTTGACTGTAATTACTAATTTTCAACGCTAATTGGAACTTCCAAGCACTGTGATCTTGATGGTAAATACGGTGGAGATAATCGCACATAGCCTGAGTCGTAGTAAATCAACGAAGATTGGTCACAAGGTGAGACTCAATCGCCCCCAAAAGCCAAGAGATCACCTTAGCATTCTTGACCTCCCATTGTGCAAATTCCTTTTCATCAGTGGGAACTTGAGCAGAACTATCAATATGATTTGATAATTCGTTCCCTTTCAAAAACATTTTAAATTGGAATTCTCACGTAGAGAAATTCTTTCCAGTAAATCGAACAATAGGCTTTTTAATAGACACGATGAAAGGCACTGAAAAAAAATAAGCCCAAGCAGTCAACCAAATAAACGGCAAGCCTAACTCAAATCAGGTCCAAATCCAAATAATAAGAGGTCCACAAACACAACCAGATTACAGAAGCCCAACAGAAATAAAAAAACTAGATCAAACACGGAAGGCCCAAATCAAAAAGGAAGCCTATCTTAAAATACCTGCCGTGTGTGAAAAACGACACAGCAGAGGAAGAAACACACCACCTTTGTCGATCACACCAGGAGGAGTCGAAGCTGCTGACCACCACAGAAACTGCCAACAGCCACAAAGATGCACAGCCACCACGAGAAAAAACACCGAGATGAGTAGCCCGTAACAAAGGACAGCGTGCGCAACTAAAAAAAAATTCTGGCAGCCCCAAACAAAACTCAAAACCACCAAAGTGGACACCATAGAGAAGGCCGACACCCACAAAGAGCAAGAAAGAACTTGCTGAAGCAAAGAGAAAGAAAAGAAAAAAAAAACAGCGATGAGAATCGCACCCAGTGATTAAGACCAAAACGACAGAATCAGAAGAGGGGCTCTGATACCATGTTAATTTTGGTCTGAATGCTCTTTCCATCAGGTTTGCTTTCATTATATAGAAGAGATTTACATAGTTGTTGCCAGATTTTCAGCACTTAAATGCTGCCAGATTTTCAGCATTATTTACAGCCTAATCAGCATTATTTACAGCCTAATTGCCTGAATTATCTCCATTAACAGTGTCAACACTTAATGGTGCAGAACACTCACTGGCTGTTGGCCCCAGCCCAGACTCAGTAGATCTTCCACCTCAAAATCCTCACCAGCCTCCGCATGGCAATTCCTATGATGCCTGAAGGATTCTACCAACCTTCTCTGCCAGTGTGACAGCAGTTGGAGGCATGTTCTTGTCCACTCGGCCTCCCTGACTAGCTTGGCCTCCCAAGCCAGCTTGGCATATTCAGGTCAGCTCAGCCTTTAGTAAGGAGGTTATCAGACCATCGGTTGGCTAAGCTTTCTTGGTTAGCCCAAAGTACTTATCAGCTTGGCATTACTTGGTTAGTCAAGATCCGAGGAAATCTATCCCTAATCATAATCCTCTCCCTAGATTGTTTAGTGAAGATAAGAGGAGATCTATCCCTAATTGCAGAGCTTCCCTCTCAGAGATCTTTGGGGACCTATCTTGGGGCTCTTGTAGATATGTTTAGGTCAGCTCAACCTTAGGTTAACATCTCACTAGGTCAGCTCACCATCCTAGGTCATCCTAGAGTATTTATTCTACTTGGCTTTATTTAGCCAGTAAAGATCATAGGAGATACGTGTCCTTGACCACAATCCTGGGCTTATGAGGACCCTAGAGGACCTATAGGGCTCTGATTTTTCCTAATGCATGTCTATTGTTGGGCCTAAATGAATAACTTAGATATGAACCGAGCAAAATCCCACTTGAAGTCCTAGCTCAATCTAGGTTAAGAGAGGAGTGGTGACACCTAATCTAATCACTTGGCTAGCAACTGTAAGAAATCTCTAATACAGGGTCCAAAGCAAATCTGGCGCCTCGTTCAAGTCATCGATAACTTAACCTTTGGGCTAAGAGTACTGCACAAATTCATTCTCCAATGAATTGTCCATGGGGCTTCTAATTCCACATGAAAGCCCAAGACATCCTTCGAGGATGTCAAAAGCCTACTCCTAGGCTCTCCTTAGGGTGTTCAGTTAGTACCCAAGGGGATACTAGGGGAGGTAGGCCACCCATGGTGTTGCCTCAAAGATATCTTTCCAAATCATTCTCGTTCAAATATGAGTAACCAACTGTCCGGATCCACCACAACGTCACAGAGACATTTAATATGTCCTATGACATCTTTATAATCGAATTGATGCTAAACAAAGTTCATTCCATTACCTTTAGAAAAGAACATTGGGCCATCCAAGGATTGTTTGACAAGCCATTTGACATGTTACAAGAATGTAACTATGTCCCATACTCCATCTTGTCAATGTCCTTGTTGATTAACACGCATATATATCTTCCAGAAAAACTCCAAGAAGCCGAAAGTAAGAGGTTTTGGAACAACCAAGCTACAATGATCCATCTCTACATGACACCCAGACTTTCGTGGAAGACATTCTTGAACACAATGCCTTTTTCCAAACTTAGCCCTGAACCACAATTCACTCCCTCTAAGAACCACTCTTTGATCCCTAATTCCTCAATGAAGTCACCATGGCCAAAAGCATTGCTCCACTCATTTTCCATCCACCATCCCTTTTACAACAAGTTCCCAAAGGCTACAAATCAATCCTCTCAAATCTCTACCTCACTAATCCTTGATACAGATCTATATTTCGTCTTTGTCTCTCAAAACCCCAAACTCCCTTAGTAGAGTGGAGAAAATTCGTCATTTGATTTACTGAAGCAAAATCCTTTCCAAAGTCAATCTCTCTATTAAAATCAACCGAGAGTCATATCAGTTCCTCCCAAGGAACTTCATACCCAACATTCCATTCTAGTTATGATTCCATATTCTGGAGGTTGATACAACTTCCTTTTTGCTATTAGTCCATTCTAAAACCCTCTTTTCTCCAAGATTATACCCACAACACCTGCAGAGAAGGTTCTTGTACCAAATCCAAGAATAAGTCTCACACTTAGAATAACACTTCAAGTATAACTTCACATCCTGGAGGCTTTCCAAATTTGATAATCTCAGAAGTCCACGGCTACCTTGTCAAGTATGACATCCTAGTTTGTTTCCAACATTGCACTCCAAAGATGAGTCCACACCCTTGCAGTCTCCCAACATATGTACAATCTCAAAAATCAGTGATTTGCATCATAAGTTTCTCCAAGCGTACCTAATATCCTTATGAATCTGAAGATTTTGAAGGTGATCATATGGTCTATATATCCAATCATAAGATATTCACTAACTTTTTTGACTTATCAAGGCTCAATAGTTGATATCACACCTCAAGCGTCATTTCGTTGATTCTCAATATTGTTTCAAGCTTTCTTGTGACCTCTGACATTCAAGTCTCCACCCAAGTTGAAGCTTAATTTTCAAATTTCAATTGCCCTTCAATAAATCAAACATAACCATTGTTCATTGTGGCTAACTTTCTAGTGCCACTGCCCTTTGGCTTACTCGTGCTTAAACTCAAGATTTTTTCTAAATGAATTGTCATTAGGCTAGATTGTGCAAGGAGTCACCTGCCATAACAACAAACACAAAAGGCTCTCTGACCACCATGGCTTATATGCCCTTTAGCAACATGGCTCAAATGCCTTCTGGCAAATCGCATCCTAATGTCCTTTGGCATGGGGAAAGATAAGGCCCAAAGGCCAACAACACACAGGCACTCAATCGTTAATTAGGTCTCCAACAAAGTCCTCCAAGCTACATTTGCGATTCCGTTCAAGTCCATACCCTACTAGGTTTTCGTCACCACAGTGACCAACACAGAGCCGCACTTATGTGGCTCGAGGATTAGGATTATCTGTCTAGGGTGTTCACAACTATTTTCTTTCCATTAATCCAAGAATCTCACCTCTTTCTATATTTCAAACTTCCCAAGTTCGGTGAAAGACACCCTTGGCCAAACTATAATAACCGTCCTCACCCATTAGATTCAAGAATATCACCTCTGCCTATGGAACCAAGACACTACAAAATCATGGTGGATAGTTATTCAAGCTTAAGTGCCAACTGAAATAGGAGAAATCCCATAGTGTAGTCTAAATACCCTCAAGACACAAGGTATTCTCATCTTTAATTTCCACAAATCAACCCTCATCAAGGGCATAGGGTACAATCAAGCATCCTGGTTTTCATGAGATAGTCTACTGAAGGCCATGAGTCAAATGACACAAGCGAAGAGTTTGACCAACACCTAATCAAAGGTAGATTGACCCTTCACCCACTCAATGTCACATATCGAATTCCCATTATAGAGTTGATGCTCGCACTATCAATCTCGTTTTGGCTCTCTAAGGAGAGACTTGATCTTATACCAATAGTCACGGGGTGGCAGTTTATCAAGGCCACAAGAAGTAACCTTGACTTAGTTCGCTTAAAATGAGGCAGAGTTATGCCCGTGTAGCGACAAGACTACACCAAGTCTTGTCCACCCGCACTCATCCTCATCTAGGGAAGCACTGCAATATCCAATTTAGTATCAAGTCTAATGAGGGTAACTCTCGTCCCTACAACACAATTCTTGTGCAAGAGTACCTGCCAGTTACCACCCACAAGTTGGAGCCAAGGGAAGTGACACCATGCACTACTTGAGTATGACATATGAAGAATCAACACCTTCGATAGCCCAAATAGGTTTGAGATGACACCACCTAAGGGCCAACACTAGTGTGAGTATCAACCTCTGGGCTGAGAGCACTGCACGACATTTGAGTAATCATCATGGCTCTAATGATCATACATCATAGCCCAAGAACACCACCGTGGCAATTGTTCGGATCCACCACAACGCCACAATGACATTCAAAATACATCCCATGACATCTCTATAATTGAATCCATGTTATCCGAAGTTCATTCCATAAGCCATCCAACGAGAATGCTGTAACCATCCAAGATTGCTTGACAAGCCATTTGACATGTGTCATGATTACAATAATTTAACACTGTGACACTAGCCATCTAACTTCGCAAAATGTCATCCACTATGAAGAAACAATCTTGGATCAAATGGCCCAATGCGGAAACTACCCCTAAGGTTAGATTCCCAATATTTCTTATGTTGAGAGTTAGCAAAAGTTAGCACCTTGCCAACAACCCATGTCATCCACTATGAAGAGACAACCTCAAAAAAAGTAGCCTGAATGCAGATTGTGTCCTCGAAGGTCAGCTTGTCCAAAGAAGTGGGGATGAAGTTGATCAGGCTGCCCCAGTGTTAGACTGCCCAATATTTCTAAATTACTAGGGGTTAGGAAAAGACAGGTTGTTTAACCTTGCCAACAATCCAATGTTGGTATATATGTGTGCAATGCCCACCTCCCACGAGTTGATTGACACACTTACCTAGTACGACTCAGATGAGGTCGAAGTGGTAGACCATAATGGTACTATGAAGACAGAAGACGTTCCCCTTTGAGGCACGGGGGTCCGGGGGTAGCGCCCCCCAGACGGCGGGGTTCGGGGAATGACGCGTTTGGTGAATGACGACCACTAATGTCAACGGTAGCTATAGTAGGTGTGCCGCCACCACCTACCATGGTAGGTGAGCCGCCCATGTGTTTCTTCCACAGACCATAGGCTATAAATAAGACCACCCCCACCCCCCCCCCCCCCCCACCGGAGCAACACACACATCTCGACTGGTTGTGTCTACCTATGTTTTTCTATTAGTTGTCCTTTCGCTATTGAAGCTCATTTAGTGAGTGCATGGTTGGACAAATTGTTGTAATAAAACTTTCTGTTATCTCTTCAATCGTTTTTCAAAGCAGATCTTAGTGTTGTTATTTTACATCCAAGTCATCCACTGTGAAGAGATGACCTCATAAGAAGTGGTGCGGACTCCATCCTCTAAGGTCAGCTTGTCCTAACAAGTGGAGATTGAAGTCGACTTGAATACCTTATTCTTATCTATTATGACTTTATTCTTTCCAAGTTTGAATGGCCCAAGTTGAACCAAAGGACCAAATCATCATACAAGTAGAAATTCACTGGCTGTATTTCTAGTCATCTTTATGTCGCTAGGTCGCCCAATGAAGATGACCTCAGGCCCTAAGTTTCTCCCAAATGAACTCCAACTCTAGTAGAGTCAAATACCTAAGCCAACTTGAAAACCCTTTTGTTTTAAACTATAGAATGAAAGTTCATATAGGAAGCCATAGGTTGTGCATATGGCCGAGGTCATCCATAATGACAGAAAATTACATTAGTTGCTGATCTCACTATCCAATCTAAATCATCAAGTCAATAAAAAAGACCTTGAACTTCAAGGTGGTGTTTGGTTTTTGGATAAAAAACAGTCCCATGGCAATGAACTTCTCAAGAATCTCATTCCCAGCAATGGGATGCCTCACTCAAGTAAATAATTTCTTTGGTTCATGTTGGAAGATTCTTAGGAGTGCACATAGGATTCCCTAACCCGTGTCGGTGCTTGGTTCAACTTGAGAATCTTGGTAGCGTTTCAAAAAGATTACTAGCATACACTGCCTAACATTCAACTTGGGAATCTTGCTGGCATTTCAAAAAGATTACCACTTTATGGCTAACATGTGTATGAATATATGAAAAATAATCATATTTTCAGTGGAACAACCTAATAAGAACATTACCAAATTAATCATATCCTAAAAATTTCAACCATCATAAAAAAAAAAAAAAAAATCAACACGTAATAATCCAATTAGCTGAGATAATGGGGGCAATGATTTCAAAATTCCAATTATTATGTTATATTCTTATAACATAATAATAATAATTTTACTTTCATATTTTAATGATTTATTATTATTTTTAAAACAATTTATTGTTATAAATTATAGTGCGTAATAATCCTGTATTATGTGACCTTAATGCCCAACCAGTCAAAATAGTGCAGGCAATTTAGTCCCAAAAACAGGATACTTATGGGAATGGGGATTCCCATGAAACTTACCTGGGAGAGCATGGAATTGCAATTCTCATATTTTGTGGGAATTCTCATTCCTAGGAAGCTAGGTCTCAGCCTCAAAATAAATGTGGAATGGGATATCATGGACATCACATTTCAGGAATATTGCAAGATGCTGTGAACCAAATAGCCCCTAAGTGTTTCCATGGAAATTTGGCCCCAAGATAGATCATCCAACCAAAACCTAAGACCAATCTGAACTCTACTATGGACATATTTCCTAGTAAGAAGAGGGATTAAGTTCATTTATAGTGTTTAGGTCAATTGTCATCAGAAATCAAACTCAACGAACTAGTGAAAATATGACATCTGTAGAGTTTCAATCTGAGCACAATATACTCTGAGAAATGAGAATTTCACTCAACTGACTTCAAAATGCCTTGGATTTCCTTAAGTTAGCGTGATAAAAAAAAAAATACTCCCATGAATGACATTCCTGGGAATCTCATTCCTAGGAATGGGACACTACCTCATGAGAATATTTGTTTTTGGTTTGTATCGTAAGATTTTTAGGAATGTAGATGCCCATGTCAATGTTGGAATCCAGATTTGCTTCGGAAGATATCTTATTCTTCCTTCTTGCAAGTTCCCTGTTAATGAAATTTCTTTTGCTATGAAAAAAAGATTACCATTGTACCCTTGACCTATGTATGAGCAAAAGGTGAATAATCATATTTTGAGCACAAAACTGACTAAGAAATTGTATCAAATTAAATCAATGTCCTAAAAATTTTAACCATCATAAAAAAAAAAAAATTCAATTCAGTGAAACTAATTGAAATAAAGGGGGCAATCAAAACTTCAACCATTTTCCTATATAATAACAGTGATATTTTTTGTTGATTTTCATTTTCATTATAATAATTTTTATTATTATAAATATAATAGTAGCATGTAACAATGCTGTATTATGGGACTTTTTTTAATATAGCAAAAGAAGATAAATTTAGTAGTGTGGGAAGACTATACAAAAAGAAGAACAAGAAATCCTCTTCAACAAAGAAAGAAAAATAAAAAGGAAAAAATGCAGAAAAAACAATAAATCAAAACACCACAATCATACTGACAAAGCCAACCAATCCCTTTGGATATTAGAAAACTTCAATCCTTTAAAACAACCAGCAGAAGAAGACCAAAGCAAGGCAACTTAATGAATCTTTTCCCATAACAAAGATAAATTTAGCCTTTTCCTCGTAAATATACGAGCATTTCATTCGAGCCATAAGCCAACAAAACTGCAAAAACCGCACAAATCTTCAAAGCATGTGCATCCCTCCTTTTACAAAAACCAGAAAATGAAGTGGCTAGCAAATCCTTCACTGACTTCAGACAAACCTAATTTTCTCTCAAAAGATCAAGAGCTTGTTCAGTATATTCCAAGCAAACAAGCAGTGAAGGAACAAATGAGACTGTTTCAGAACCATCAAGACAAATAGCACAGATATTGGGGGAAAGTGCCATTGAAGGTCTCCTACTCTACAAAAGATTGTTGGTGTTACCTCTATTAAGAACAACCAACCAAATAAAGCCTTGATCTTTAAGGGACCAAAATAGTGGGGGCAGTTTAGTCCATAAAATAGGATACCCCTGGGAATGGGGTTGGCATGCCATGAAATTTATCCACCAGGGAGCAACACAGAAGTGGGATTCCCATCTTTGTGGGAATCCTTCATTCCCAGGTGTCACGAGCTAAGCTTGTCTAGAGTCTTCTGCTTGTCTAGGGCAGCTAGTCTTGTGCCCATGGGTAATCATTGTGCAAATAGTAGTGTAGGATTTCTAATTTAAGTTTTAGTGTTTTTATAAAAAAAAAAAAGAGGGAGTATAATTCCTTGTGCATAGTTTTGTTTCATAGTGATAGAATGAGAATACCAAAAAGCTTTTTAGGGGGGTGTAAGTGTTTATCAACATTTTAAAACTCACAAACAATTATAGTTGTGTTTGACCAACTTAGCTACCTTAGTGAACATGCATTGCCTATGGAGATGTGATGATGAGATCATTCCCATTGCTTTGCTAAACACCATATGATTCATTTGTTTATTGCACATTTACTGCATGCTGCTTATTTTGTATTTGATGCTTGTGAAGGTGTTCATATGGTGTATCTGGGGTTAACTTTAATTGTTAAAGCTTTTGTGCCACCCGTAGTGTTGCATGGTCTTCACATGGTGTGAAGAGACAATTAGTATTAGAGCCCAATTCATTGCTTCATGATTTAGTTGTCTTTAGATTTTGTGCTTGCTTGAACCATTTGCAAGAGTACCATGGTTCCAAGGGATTAGGATCCTAATGTGGGGAGACTCATTGAACTTGAATGGCAAGTCGAGAATGTCAATTGGGTGATTGTAGAGATAGCCCAAACGCGTTTGTATTTGAGGGGTCTCAAAAGCAACAAGAGGGTCCTGTTCTTGAATTAATGGAAGACTTACCTTGGACGTGGAAGCTTTACAACTCGAGATAGGCGAGCTTATTGCCAAGATGAACCCTTTGGTTTGCACAATTGAAAATTCCAATACAAGGGTGGAACATGGCAGGGGGAACTAGAATCTCGAACATTTAGTGGTGCCTGTGACTCTAAGGAGTTTCGGAACTTCCTTTTTGATATGGATCAATACTTCTGTGCGGTTGGCATTGCTGTTAGAATCTTACGATTCACGATTTGATTCGTATGATTTGTGTCAATTCCACACCAAATTGTTTTGAATCTTACTAGTGAATTAAATAAAAAAAAAAAAACTGAACCATTGCTAAATCTATCAATTCACCTCATGAGTCTGTTGAATACTTGAATCTATCAACTCATATGATTCTGGACCTAGCATATCATGACAAACCTGACTAGTTTAAATCCCCAAGACGACATTATTTTCTGTTTTATTACTTTTATGTTTACATGATTTCCTTCCATTCATTGTTTATGTAAGTTTTGTGCTTAAAAGGAGGAGAAGATTGAACTTTAGGGCTTATGTTGCTTTTATAAAGCCATTCTTCACTCTTAAGTATAATGTTCTGCCATAAGAAGAAGGGGCAGAGCACTCGCCAACTAAGGTGGTACTTATGTTTCGTTGTGTTGCTATGATTCAAAAGTTAGTTCTTTTAGTTGTTTGTTCAATTATTTACATTTTTGTAAATTAATTATTTTTTTATTTTTAATTCAAGAAAGAATATGCATGAAATATTGTTTTTCTAAATTGACGATAAACACCAAGAGTTCAATTTTTTATTATTTTTCTTGATTCTTCCCTTAAACAGAATAAAGTTCATTATTCTATTATTATTCTCATTCTCTTATGATTTTTTTTTTCATAATCAAAATTTAAATGTATTTTATTATTTTGCTGCTTGTTTGAATGTCAATATATGCAAGTCATTTGGAATTGATTTTGGAAATTTTACCGAATCTTACAATTCGATTTGATTCTTGATTCTCGATCCCCAAAAATTGGAATTTCGATTAACGATTCGAATCTCGATTTGACAACCATGGCGGTTAGATCCAACTCAGATGAAGCAAAACCATCAATGGCTACGATGTATGTGGAAAATCAATTACAATGAAATTCAAAATGGAAGATGTACAGTTGGTACTTGGGAAATACTTGAGAAGAGGGCTGATGTAGGACAAAAACAGAAAATCAGAAACACACACACACACACACACATATATATAGAGAGAGATTTGAGGGAAGAAGAAGAGGAAAGAATATTGTTACTTTGTTTGCAGAATAGCTATTCCTTGTATATTCCTTATTATTTCATCCGACGTATAACAAGAAAGGAATAGATATTCCCATGGTGAAATTTGGAAATAGTTATTCCTTGTCTAATCTTTGTTATGGATTCATAAAAAGTTTCACTTAGTTATTAACTTTATGCCATATGGTAAGTTGGCAACAACATAATTTTTTGTACAACTAGTTGTAGCTAACTTATTATAGCTAATCTATTCCTAGTAATGGGCATTCTGTGAACCGAACATAACTTAAGGGAGAAGAAAAGAGAGGCTGCAGCAGATTAGGACACAAACTGGGAGTGACAGAATTTGGAGACAGCAAAGAGGAAATAGAAAGAAGGATCAGAAACAGAAAAGGAGAAAATAAGGGAGGAGGAAGAAGAAGGAAGAAGGAAGAAGGAAGAAGGAGAGGAGAGAAGTGGGAGAGAAGAGTAGAGGGAGAGGCTGGACAAGAGAGAAGGGAACTGAACCAGAAATCTGATTTGAAAATGATAACTGGTAACTGATCAGTACAATAGGAATCTAATAACACACCCAACATTACAACTAAAAGATATAATTGCAAAATAACCAGAGTACTTTAAAATTAAAATACATTAAATAACCCTAAATTGACTTCATCAAAATTAAAATAAAATTCCTAATTTCTAAAGCTATAACAATGTAAGTATCTAAAGTTCTCTACTGATGGCTCTCCTTTGAAATCTTCTTGTTTGAGAAAACTCGATCTCAACTTCTAAGATGGCAAAGTTGATTTTACTCCATTAGCGGGAACACACTTGAACATGCAGGCAATTCAAGAGGGCAGGGACGCATTGATCATCAATCACCATGGAAGTGTATTAAGAAGATCCTCCAACTACAAGTAGCATAGAAGGCTGAAATGTCCATTGATAAAATAATAAGTCCTCCAAACAAGAAATATCAATTTATTATCCAAATATACTGGCAGGTCAAACAAATATGCATTTGGTCCATGCCCTAGAAAGATTGAAAATGTTTCACTAGGATTGGCTAAAGAAGTTGTGGAGGGTAAAGATGCTATGGATGGAGGGATAAATTTACTAGATGGAGGACAAATCATCTCAAGGGGATTTTAAACAATAGGATCCATGATTAAAGAATTTTCAACAAACGCTGGAGCAACAAATTAATTGCTCCACATTATTTGGGTTAGAAATGGAAAGTTGAGGTTGAAGAGCAAGGTAATTGATGAACATATATATACTAGTAGTTGGCAACTCATCTTGAAGTTCATTGCAAGTCCTAATAACCAAGTTTGGTGACAAATAAAGGTTTATCTTTGGCCTAGAGGCACCAATGGTGTTTATAATTGCTGAAGATATGTCTTAAGACCCTATTTTGATAAGAAGAATCATGACTTATGTCTACTCAAGAATCGAAAAATTATGCACAAATAATATGCAAATCATTTATGTAGTCGCATGATTCAATTATGCAACAATTTGTATGAGCACTTCTAATATATGATTCTTTATCCTCAATAATTTGACTTTCCTCTTGAACATCTCGGGTGGCTTTGGGACTACTTCATGACCATTGAGAAATTGATCTTGGCTAATGAAACTCTTTTAACATTAGAAGTGGTGTTATGGGTCGGTTGTTGGAGAAATCTCTTAGCTTCCAAAGCCATGTCGTAAGCCTCAAATTGATTGGTGGGATGTTTATGGGTTTGCAAGATAATATAAAAAGGGTGTCCCCGGGCCATAAGGCTCCCCGCTTTGCGAGGGTAAGGGGAGTGTCGTCACAGTGTACACAGTCTTACCCCTACTTTTATATGTTTTCAAATTTCGTCTTTCAGCCCTTTTTTGAACACAATCACCACTCTAGGTTTCACACTAAAAGTAAACTGATGCATGAAGTCTTTAAATTTAAATAAATAACGGTGACACTACAAGAAAGTTACCTAAGAGTTAAGACTACTAATTGGTCCTCTAATTGCTCCTTATAAGAAAATGGGTGTATATTGCTTTTAAAATATATCTCATTCAAGACAAAGTGATGACATGTAGTTCTTCAAGATAGTTTTTGTCCGTTTTAACTTTTTGCCAATATTGCTTTGCTAAAGCAAGAGGTTTTAATTTAGCAAAGTAGATACTTTGGTGGTCACACAATTCATACCAATTAAAACAATTCCCCATGTCATCCAACCAATTTGAGAAAAAACTAAGAACTTGAACAACCATCAAAATCACAATGACTTCTAGGTTTTGGCAATTGTAGAGAATAGCCTACTAGGTGGGAACTAGATATGTCAAATTGGCTCATCAATTTATTTGAAACCAAAAAACAAATATGGACCAATGCAAGTTCAAACAAATACCAATTAGATAAGTCACATTAAATCAATTTTTGTGGAGTCCAAAGTAGTGTGAGTTTATGCAACTTTACCAAGGTCCTTATGAATGCTCGTGTTAACTTTATGATCTTAAAATATTCTTCAAATATATCACTTAAATTTCTTGTAGTCTTGTAGATGCTCCAGTAATAAACTTGAAAATGTTGGTGGAATACTAATTTGGTTATCCTCTAAAATTATTTATTAAACAATAAAAGTTGGGTTTCTTCAAAACCAACATTAAAATATCATGAAGGAAAACTAATTTGACATAGTAAATCGCAAAATACCGCAGGTGGCCCTCAATCTGAATGGAGACCTTCAAAACACTAAAATTTGCATGGACAATCTAAGATCCTGTCGTAAGTTTCAAGATATCTCCAAACAAGTCATTATCACAAAATATCGCGAAATATCCAGAAGATTGTGGCTAAACTTGATTTCTCGTGATACTGAAAATGCAGAAGACTCAGGTTTCCATGTGCAAGCTGCTGGTACATGGGGTGTGTGCAGTATTGGCGAGGGACCTCTGGTGATGGTATTCCAGATGCTAGTAGATCAAGAAGTGATAATAATAAAAGTGTCAGATTGGCTGTTGATTCTGCTTTTTGCAGAGGGATTAGAGGCTGGTGTCGACAGGATTAATGAAAAAGAAGAAGCTGGATTGGGAAGGAAATCTGGTGTTTCAGGAGTTAATTCTGATAAATCAAAGGGTCCTAGGTGTATGCTCGTCAAAAGGCTGCAATGATGGGTGCAGAAATGAAGAAATTATTTAAAGCAGAGTGAGAGCATTGCAGTGAGATAAAGCCAAAGATTATGAGAGATTTTGAAGGAGAACTGAGCATTGTGGAAGATACACTTGCTAAGATGAAGGATATAGCAAGTGATGGAGTAAGCAAAGCAAAGGAGGCTAAGAAATGGGGAGATTTTTCAGATAACGGTAGTGATGACATCAGCGAGTTTGACTCTGGTGGTGGTTTACTGCTGGATGAGATTCGGGAACAATATGGATATGTTTCTGATTCCTGTGATGTTCTGGGGGATCTATCATATGTACGTCCTGGCCGATGGAAGGATTGGAGGAGTTCCTATTGTTGAGAACGATGGATTGGATAATAAAATGCAGTGCAATGATAGAATTTTACCTACCCCAGTGGAGGTGATTTCTAGGAAGGACTTAAAAAGCTCAAGTTATAATGAATAAAATGGATTTAAAAATTTGTGGTGCTGGTGGAATTGAAGTGCGGTTTGATGGGTGTAAGTATAAGGCGAAGAATGGTCAGAGGGAACTTGCAAATTTAAAGTGCTCGGTGAATTATGACAGAAAGGGATTGAAAAGGGTTTTTCTTGGTAAGGAGTACTTTTCGGTTATTTTTTGTTTTGTTCTTTTATTGGTTTGTTTTTATGTTTTTTTTTTTTTGTTTCTTTTTAATTTTTTTTTCTTAATTTCAGGTGGACCTCTTGTGCCTTTAGGTTGTAACTTCTCTTTCTCAATCTAATATACCTTCTTTTATCATTAAAAAAAAAAAAATCTGTTGATGGTGGTTATGTGTCAAAATTACTCTGAAAAAAAGGAGCTCCCTTTAAGGACTTGAAGGAAGTTAGATATAAGATCCAATACTAACTATTCAAGATATCATGAAGCCCTTTGAGGTACACATTGATGCATTCGACTATGCTATTGGTGGTGTCTTATTACAGGAGGGTCATCTTGTTACTTATGAGAGGTGGAAGTTGAATGTAAGTAAACAACTGAAGAAAAGGAAATATTAGTAGTTATCCATTGCTTTGACTGTGGCAGCATCATGTGCGTGGTTCAAAGTTTGTAGTGGAGACAAATAAATTGGTTGTTAGCCACTTCTTTCCTTACCTAAAGTTATCCCCCAAACACATTCATTGGTAAAAGTTCTTAACAAAGTTTATTTTTTTCTTTGAGAGCTAGACATGATTGATGAATCAAGTCACAAATGCACTAGATAGGAAGGCTGAGCTTGCTACCATCCAAATGGTAGCACACTTGCGAACAAGTAAGGTTGTGTGGAAACGCGAGAGCGTATAAGGAGAACCTTGTCAAAGATCACGTGGCTTAAACCTTTTTGAAGTTGCTGAAATAGGCCAAACCTCACTAGTCTTAGATGGAGGACGTCTTACTATGCACACATGGAAATTTTTTCCTTGTTCCTCAAGCTAATGCCATAAGAAGATGCTTGTGACTTGTGAGCTAGATTTAAATACTGAAATATTTAGACCTTCCTCTCCCTTGATTTTTCTAGAGCCTCCTCTAGTCTCAAGCATGCAATGATTCTCTCCCTCTCAAGCGTTCGACAATATGGAAGCTAGGGTTTTGCGAAAAGTTTCTCTCTCCCCTCTTGTGAAATGATTCTCTCTCCCTCTCGATTGTATGACTCTATTGAGTCTTATGCAGAAGGTCATGTTGAATCGGTCAATTCAAATCAAAAGATTTTCCTTTGATCTACGCTTGGATAGGGTCGGGGGGAGGGGGGGTTTCTTCTCTGCTTGTGATTGAGAACAATGTGGTGCGCAATAGATGGGTTAGGCTTTCTAAAAAGGCAGTTTCTTGGTTTGCTGAATGCTTTTTAGTGTTTGGTTGGATGCAAAGGCGTTATAGGAGTTTCCTAAGGGGATCACACAGTACTGGATGTTGATTAGGTGGACGCAAGTGGGAAAGTTTATAGAGTTAGGGTTGGGATGGAAACGAAGGAAATTTCAGTGTTCATTTGCGGCAACGGGTTGAGGATTGGTGAAACTTTGCAAATGACTTCTGCGAGATTGCGAAGGAATTTCGGAAGGAATCTAAAGCTATAGTTGCAAATGACCCATCTTGTCCCTGATCGTGGGGTCAGGTGGTGTTAGAAGGTAAAAAGGGTAAAGGTGTGGGTTGTGGTAGTCGATTTTGCTCCAGAAATTAGTGTATGGTGTGTGGGAGAGAAGATCGGTGTTGTAGATGTGGAGGTGTGATGCAGTTGAAGGAACTTGGGTTTTTGAAGTTAGGACCCATCACAGAACGATCGGGAATCGTTTGACCATAATGGCAAGGAAGCCAAGGTTCTAGCGAGAGCAATGATCTTGCAGTTAGGGTTGCAGTCGGGGAGGAGAGTGCAAAGAGGAATGTTTGGGCGGTATTTTTCTGTTTTGGACCTAACCTAGATAATAGAAAAAAGAAAGTAAATTTTTTTTTAATAAACTGAGCCAATTATTTGAGCAAGCTCAATTTTTAGGAAAGTATGAAGTGGGTTCAAAGGGAGGTTTTGATTCTTTTGGCTTTATGCAAATGGATCAAGGTGGTAGTCAAGCTCATGTTTTGGATAATAGTGATCCAATTACTTCCTTGTTGGAACCAAAAATGACCAGGTCCAAAATTATGTTCTTAGATCCAAGAAGCCGAGAGTTGGGAAGGAGGCGACCGTACCTTTTGATAGTACTTTACATTCCCAATCTATAGATCCCTAAGATATGAGTCGAATTTATCAAATTTTTGGAACATACTCAAATTAGTAGCAGAGAAGATTTGAAACAAGATTGTAATGTTAAAATGCAACAAGTTTAGAAGAGGGTTTAGAAAGTGACATGGAAAAGAGTAAAAAATTTAGAAGTTTCTTTGAAGAGGAGTAAGTGTGATGCATATTGTCTTAATTATAACAAATTTGAGGCTCGTTGAAGAGCGGCATGTATGGGTGCTAAAATGAGGAAGGTGTTTGAAGATAAGATAGAAAAATTTAGTGAGTCAGTGACAAAGTTATTAAGGAGAGATTCTAAAGGAGAGCTTAGTATAGTGGAAGATTCGGATGCTGAGAAGGAGATTGGGTGTAGTTATGGGGTAAGTAAAGAAAAAGAGGGAACGAAACGGGGTGACTTCTCAAATATAGAAAGTGATGATTTTAGTGATTTGATTGTGGTGGGGGGCTGTTGTTGGATGAGATTTGAGAACAATATTGGTTTGTTTCGGATTCTTGTGAAGTGATTGGGGATTTACTTTATGTCCATCCACCCCCATTGGAGGGCTTGAAGGAGTTTCTATATTTGATAATGATGACTTGATTTGAAAGTGCGGTATGCTCGGATACCACTCATCGGCCCGGGTGTATATAGAGTCAGAGGGGGGGGGGGGTGAATGGACTCTTTTCGCGTATTTTGATTTTCTCTACAAAATAAAAATCTTGGCAAGATTGCAAGCAATTATATCACAACATATCAAATGTAAATCAAGCACAAGACACAAAATAAAGAGTAGAGGGTAGAGAAGCTTAACACCAGTGTTTTAACGTGGTTCAGCACCAAGCCTACGTCCACGCCTTGAGACCAACTCAAGGATCTTACAATCCACTATCAAACTCCTTCACCGACGGAGAAGCTGTACAACTCGGGAACAAATCCCTACCGCGCTCACCAAGAGCCACAAGGATCACCAAGATGCCTTGCAAGTCGGTTCACCAAGAAGCAAGAACCTTCACCAAACGGTTCACAAAGAACCTTTTACAATAAGATTGGTATACAAAGAAATGCTCCTTGATTGAGCTAATATCACATACAAAACAAACCTTGCACTATTTATCTCAAGGATTGGATCAAACAAGATTGAAGAGCAAGAGAGATTGAGCATTTGTGATGATAAACAAATATGCAAAGTGCCTAGGTTTTGTATTCAAGGATATTTTTCACTATGAACCTATAAAATCACCAAAACCATCTTTAAACAAGTCTAATGACTTGTATTTATAGGCAAAGGGGTGAACTAGCCGTTATATGGCCGTTGGGGGGTTTTATTAAAAAACTATTTTGAAAACTAGTCGTTTTTCGCCTGTTGGTGTTTTGTCACCGTCCCAAACCGTCGATGATTTTCTGAAACTGTCGACTGTTTTTTCCTGACAGTCTTCAACATGAAAGTTGTGGGTTTTTTTCTTAACTTTCCATAGACACCAAGCTTGCCCTTTTTGGAGTTTTCTACCAAAAGTTATGTCCCAAATACCGAAGGGTGTTCAGGAAATTTGAGAGGTGCATAATTGAGGTTTTAAACCCAACTAGGACCAAGTTTGTAAAAGATTATAACACTAATATGATTTAAAACTTGTCCTTAATGAATTTTCTTTTGAATATAAGATATCTTATTTATGAAAACACTTTTGAAAGCTCATTTGATATCTTATATGCTTAGTATGTCCTTTACTGAAAATGTGCTTTACTTTCTTTGAGGCTTTAGGACATAAACCATGTTTTGGCCAAACCGGGACTAAGTATGTAAATGTCTATAATACTAGGATGTTAAAAACTTGTCCCTTATGAAAACATATTTTGAGTTTAGGATTCTTTTGACAGACTCGTTGTTTTATAATTGAAAACTATGAATGTTGAGTTTGTGATTTAGGTGAAATCCTATAAACTCATGTGTCCTAGTATGCATGTGCATTTTGCTCAACTCTTGCTCAGAAATCATGCATGAAACAAAACAGCAAGAGTTAAAAAATATGCTACCTCAAACACACTCCCCATTACATATAATTTTACATTAAGATTCTTTTGGTTGTGCTTGAGTCCTTTCCGAGTGAATGTCTTTTTTATCTTTCCTACTTGACGTCTACTCAGTCTGATCTTTGCCTTTGATCCAGTACTTCATGTGATTATCACCATGAACTTGTACTAAACATGATCTGCAAAGATCGAAACATGAGGAACCACAAATAGGTTAATATCATCAAAACACATTAAATATGATAGTGTAGCCACCCAGGCTAACATGATTGACAATTTACAGCGAAGGGATAGAATTTTGCCTACACCCGTGGAGGAGGTCCTAAGAAGGACTTAGAAGCACACAATCTTTTGGATAAAATGGACTTAAAGTTGACTGATTTTGGAGGAAATGAAGTGCGCATGGATGGTGACAAAAGTTGAAATTAAAGGGACAAAGGGAATTATAAAAATTGAATAGCTCGGTAAATTATGAGGGAAAAGGTTGAAAATGGGTTTCCTTGGTTAACATTGTGTCGTGTTATTTGTTTAGGGATTGATTAGTGATTTTTTTTTTTTTTGTTTTTTTTTTTTCCTTTTTTATTTTATTTTATTTTCTTGTTTCATTTGGTGGACTCCTTGTCCCCACACGTTGTATCTTCCTTTCTTTCTATCTAATATAGCTTATTTTTTTATCCCCAACAGAAAATACACTTAAGTATTTGAACTTGTAAGTTATAACACTTTGCCCACAAAAGATCAGCCGCATGGCAGCCCATGTGTGGAGGCTGGACATGTGTTACACAATACAAAATTGTGGTGGTTTTGTAGGGGATGGAATTTATAGCAGGACCATAACCATCTCTCTCTCTCTAGATAATCTGGGATTCTAGGGGTAAAAACTATGCAAGATGTTTCTTGACATCTGATATACTATGGAAGAGTGTCCTCAAGATGAAAGCACAATCTTCTACCCAATACGAAAAAAAAAAGTGTACTTTTAATGTTTCTACTTTTTCTATAAACAGAGAAATTTATTATGAAATAGGAATAGTGAGTATAGAAGGACAAGATATCCTCCTTATATAAAACAAAGGGACAAAGAAAAGCATAAAAACTACGAATGAAGCAAAGCCCACCAATCTCTTTACATGTCAACCAAAGTCACTCCTTTAGTCCTTTGAACCCTCCAAAAGCATAATACAAAGCAAATGCAGAAAACTCTAATGCAAACCAAGTCAGGAGAAGTACTTTTGAAATTTCTACTTTCTAGGGGTTTCTATACTTCCCACCCCCGCCCCCCCCCCCAAAAAAAAAATAATCCTTCTTGTTACATATCACGTCACCTACAGCCTAAGTTTGTGATGAGCTCACAATGCGTATCAAACCTTAACACTCCCCCCTACACTAGCAAGTGCAACCTGAATGCACATGGAGCAGTAAAGAAATGGTGAATAATATCCATTGTGGGGAATTAAAAAGTTTTATCCATAATTTAACTTAGGACCTGCTAGCAACCATGGGGTTGATACCATCTCATATTACTACTTATCTAAAAGCTTAAAGTTTATACGTGATGACCAATAAGATATATCAAGCCTTAACACTTCTTATATTTTTAGTCATTATTTTTTTTAATAAAGCTATTTCTTCATATAAAAGCTATTTCTTTTTATAAGCTATTTTAACATCCCAACTGAAGTGTGGAAGTGTCTAAGGGATATTAGAAGTGAATGGTTAACAAATCTTTTCAACACTATATTAAAAACCAAGAGAATGCCGGAGTGGAGGAAAAGCACAATAATACCTTTATATAAAAAAAAAGTGATATTCAAAATAGTAACAATTATCGCAAAATCAAACTTATGAGTTTAAAAAATTTCTAATTACAATAGGGGTACACCAAGGTTCTACTTTGAGTCCGTATATTCTTGCTTTAGTGATTGATGAGCTCACTGGGGGTATCCAAAATGAGATCCCTTGGTGTATGTTGTTTGTAGACGATATTGTTTTAATTGATGAAAGTAAAAATGGAGTAGAATATAAGTTACCTTTGGAGAAAAACTTTAGAGTCTAGAAGCTTTAGAATAAGTAGAAATAAGACAAAATATACGAAATGTAACTTCAGCCAAGTAAGGAGGAATAGATAAGATAAAAATTGATTATTAAGAAATTAATAGCAATAGTAGATTTCGATTCCTTGAATTTATCATGCAAGTGGAGGGAGAGATCGAAGAGGGTGTAATACATAGAGTTAAAGCAAGTTAGCTAGAACCAAGGATTACTTTAGGCGTGCTATGTGATCATAGAGTACCTTTATAATTAAAAGGAAAGTTTTATAGTACGGCCATAGGACCAACCATGCTATATGGATTAAAATGTTGGCCGACTTAAAATCAACATATCCAAAAAGTAAAAGTCGCAAAAATGCAGATGCTAAGGTGGATGAGTGGCGTAACTTTAAAGGATAAATTAAGGAACGAACATATTCATAGTAAGGTAGCATACTTCAATAAAAGATAAGATAAGAATTGGGCGACTTAGATGGTTTGGGCATTTGAAGTGTAGGTCAAGTAGTGCTCTAGTGAGGAGGAGAGACTTAGTTGTCTTTAGTGGTTGTAGAAGGGGCAGAGGAAGACCTAAAATAACCTTGAACGAGGTAGTGAGAAAGGATTTTATAGCCTTAAGCTAGCATAGGAAAGTGCCCTTGATCAAGTGAATTGGTGGAAAAAGATTCATATAGCCGACCCCACCAAGTGGGACTAAAGGCTTGTTGTTGCTATTTACACATAAAAAAATGCACAATTTGGCCACCTAAACTAAGGAACTTCAAGGAGTTTCTTTTTGGGAGGAAACTAGCTTGAGAAAGTAGACTACGTTGAAATTGGGTTAAGGAGGCGGGTTGTAATACTAGACTCTTTAAAAAAGTGGCTAATAAAAGGAATGGATTTTATCAAGGAGCCAATGTAGGTAGGATTATTAAAGACTTCGAATTGATAGCGGAGGAGGGTATGAATTTTTTACATGATTTTTTGAATAAAAAAATCAAGATGTTGGTATGGTGGTGATTGGGGGGTTGAAATGATGTCCTCTATTTTATGAAAAGAGGCTTCGTGGCTTGAGAGGCTAATTGAGGAAGGGCAAATAAAAAGTTTTGTGTTTGAGATGGAGAAAGAGAAGGCCCAAGAGTCATTGTTTTGATATATATATATATATATATATATATATATATTTAAAGATTATTGGGATATTTGGAGAATTAATCTTTTGAAGGTGTTTAATGATTTTTATGAGAATGTTGTGTTGGGTAAAAAGATAACTCTACTTCTTTACCTGAAAGCTTAAGTTGTTAGGTCACATTATAATATCACCCATCATAGGGAATACAATAATTTTTTTAAATGCCATAATAAATGCAGGCAACAAGACTAGAACTAGGACCTCCTTGTAACCAGCTCTGATGCCATGTTAGAATACCACTTTACCATGTTAGGTTGTGGGCCAACAATGTATATCAAGCTTTAACAAATTTTTTTTTTTTTTTTTTGGTTTACTTGTGCCCCCAAGTAAGATCATTGTATAAGGAATTTTAGATTCCTTAATTTGGTGATTATGTTTATAAAATATTGACCAAGATTTTTCTCAAAAAGGTTGAGTGGGGTTTGAGTTAACACTATTTCTCCTACTTAAAGTGCTTCTATTGGAGGTCATCATATTTTACATGCAACTTTTGTTCAAAATGCCATTTTGGAGGATGTCAAGCAGAGATGGAGAGAAGGAGTTGTTTTGAAGTTATATTTAAAGAAGGATTATGCTTGAGCTTTGCTGGGGCTTTCTTGATAAGGTTTTAGAGAGAAAAGGTTTTCAAATGAGTGGAAAAAATGGAGCAGGGGCTCTCCATCAAAACTTGATTCAAGGCCTCCAAGGGTGGTAGGCTACAGATTTGTCGTCTTTATTTCTTTTTGTGCTAATGATTTGTGGAGAGAGGGTTTTAGGATGAGATGGAGGAAACGGTTAGAGACTCTCCCCCAAATTTTGGTTCAAGGCCATCATGGATTTGGGGATTCCATTTCTCCATTTCCTTTTGCACTAGCAATTGATGATTTGGGCTGAATGGTTGGTGAAGGGGTGAACGGAATTCAGTGAAGGAAATAAGGTCTTGCTCTGAAAATATCTTTGTTTCACATTTACAATTTGCTAAAGCCGTCCTTTTCTTGTGGGTGAAACTATTTTGCGAAATTTGGAGAAGGTATCTAGCTTGAAGATAGATTTGTCTTAGATTGGGATTGCATGTGTTAATAATGATTGATTTGGATTTCAGTGATCTCCCCCATCATACGCTATTGTGACAGGGTGGTTAGCTTTTGACTTATTTAGGCGTTACTTTAGGCAGTAATCCTAATGAATCCCTTTTTGGATGGGTGGAAAGGGCTTTCTTCAGATTAGGGGTCATAGTATGTTGACTCAAGTTATTCTCTCTTTTACCTTGCTGTTTTACTTGTCCTTGTTTAATATTTATGTGGAAGTAGTTTGTAAGTTAACAGAAGTTAAGAAGGGAATTTTTGTGGTCAAGAATGAGGGAAAGAATAGAAAAGATCTTCTTGTTAGTTGGTAGTTAGTTTGTAGGCCTAGGAGAGTAGGGTTGAGTCTTAATTGGTGTCCACGAACATATCTTTAGTACATAAATGGTTATGGTGTTTCCTAGGCCTAAGATAATTCATAGTATTGGCTGCAGCAGAATGGGTGGGATGCTAGAGCTAGAGGAAATAATACTTATGTAAGCCCCTGGAAATTTGTTTTGCACATATGTCATTTTCCTCCAATGTGTGATATAGAGTTGCGATGGGGAGAGAATTCATTTCTAGGAGTTATCTAGGTTGGAGGTATCCTTTTACTCAAGCTTTTCCACATCTATTTTGTTTGCTTAATCTCCATAATGCTCCTATTTCTTTTTTCTTCCCCCCCCCCCCCCTTTTTAACTCACTCATGGCAGCATAACTTTGTAAGTTTTCCGTTTTATTACAAATAATTCTTGCAAGTCCTCTACTCATTTGACTCCTGCTCCTAGTGCTCTTCCTTTTCTATTGCATTCTTTTTTTGTTTTTTTTTGTTTTTGAGGAACAAATATTTCCTCTAGAATTAAAGCTTTCAATAAACTGCAATTCGTAATAAAATTTACACTACTGATGCTTCAAATGAGAAGATTAAATAAAGCACCATCTCTCAATGCGTACGTTCTATTTCTCGAAGTGGGAGACTTGTTGTATCTGCTTTCACATTGTTCTTATTCTTGGAATATTTGGAAAACCTTGTTTGATAATTTTGGAGAATAGTGGGTTTGTACCCCTTGCTATTGGGGTGTTTTAAGGAGAAAAGGAGTAGAAGGCTCCTTGGAATGTCCTATTTGCAGGTTTGGTTGTCTTCTCTCCATGTCATGAGGAAGGCCAGCTTTGTGCTTGCCTTGAAATTGTAAGGGTTGAAAGAAAAGCTGAAAATGTGGAATAGAACCTTTGGAAATGTTCATGTGAAAGAGATTGCTATCCTCTCTGGCATCAAAGAACTCGATGAGTAGGAGTTAAGTCTAGGTCTTAATGACGAAAGGAGGGCCAGAAGAGTGTTACTAAAGAAGGAATTAAGGTTATTAACCTTGAAGAGATTTCATAGAGATAGGAAACCAGAGCCTTATTGCTCAAGGAGAGGGACTGAAATACTAGATTCTTTCACTAGGCAGCAAATGCTCATCGTAGATATAACACCTTGTCTAGCTTGAAATTGGGGAAAACTCCTTAACTTGGGAAGAGGAAATTAAAAAGGGCACTTGTGATTTTTGCAAAGGCCTCTAGTCTGAACTGAAATCTGGAGACCAGCTGTGGATGGAATCCATTTCAGATCTCTTAGTCCTTCCACTGAGGGGTGGGCTAGAGAGACCTCTTACAAAGCAGAAATCCTTTAAGCCATTAAATATTGCAATGGGGACAAAGTGCTTGGTCTGGATGTTTTCTCTTTGACCTTCTCTCTGGCTAACTGGGGCCTTCTCGAGCATGACATTCTAAACATTTTTGAGGAGTTCCATAGATTAGGAAGATTTGTTAGTTGCATCAGTGCCACCTTTGTCACCCAGGTACCGAGGAGAGTTGGGGCTGTTAACATCAAGGATTTTCGCCCTAGTATCCTGGTGGGAATCCTTGCTAAAGTCCTAGCTTTGAAGATCGAAAAAGTAATTCCGATAGTCATTGGGCAATACCAGCACGCTTTCGTGGTAGAAAGACATATCATGGATGTTGTCCTTATTGCTAATGAAGTTGTGGATGCCTATCAAAAGGAAGGAAAAAGGGGGATGGTGTGCAAGCTTGACATGGAGAACGCTTTTGATCATGTCAATTGAAATTTCCTTCTATATTTACTCAGGAGAATGGGCTTTGGGGAGCTTTGGTGCAGTTGGATTGCAGAATGCATGAAAACTCCAAGCTTCTCAGTGCTCATAAACGGCTGTCCATTTGACTTCTTCTGCTCCTCTAGAGGATTAAGACAAGGAGACTCTATCTCCCTTTTCATTTATCTTGGCAGTGGAGGTGTTTAGCCTCATGTTGAAGAAAGCTATTAAAGGAGGGCTTCTTAAAGGTCTCAATGTGGGCAAAAATGGGAGGTCGATGGATGTTTCATATCTTCTCTTTGCAGGTGGTACCATCATTTTTTTCTTGGACAACCCCTTCTATATCTTTAACGTTTGATCCATTTTAGTAGGATTTGACAAGCTTGAAGGTGAACCTCGGAAAAAGTGAGCTCATTCTGATTGGAGTAGCATTTTTTGGGTGTGTGGGGGGGGGGGGGGTTGGGTTTGCTTTCCTTGCTGGTATTTTGGCTTGTAAGATTGGAACCTTCCCCACAAGTTACCTTGGACTCCCTCTTCGAGCAAGGAGTTTGGGACCCATTATTGAGAAGCTTGAAAAAATCGGCAGGCTGGAAAAGAATTTTCTTGTCAAAAAGTGTTGAGACTCACTCTCACCAAGAGCATTGTTAGATTACTGCTTCACCTAAAAGCTTAAGTTGTTAGGTTGTGGGCCAACAATGTATATCAAGCTTCAACAGTCTCTTGCATGTATAGCCCAGTAGCACGTGGAGAGATAAACAAATGATAAATTACCCCCATTATAGGATTAGGGAATGTAATAATTTTTTTAAACACCACACAGTAAATGCAAGCAACAAGACTAGAACCCAAGACCTCCTGGTAACCAACTGTAATACCATGTTAGATTACCATTTTATTTGAAAGCTTTAGCTGTTAGGTTGTTGGCCAACAATGTATATCAAGCTTTAAGAAGCACCTTGAAAAACCTTCGCATCTATCTCATGTCCCTCTTTCTTTTACCGACTTCATTTGCTAGGAGACTGGAAGGAATTCAAAGAGATTCCTTTGGGGAAGCTCAGGGGAGGAGTTTAAAGATCACCTCATTAAATGGGGAGTGGTAAAACAACCTATTCATTCAGGAGGTTTGAGGTTGAAATCCCTTCACATTTACTACAAAGCCCTTCTTGGGAAATGGTTCTGGAGGTTCATGAAGGAAATAGATCACCTTTGGTATGGAATCATCGCTTCCAAATATGGGATCAATCACAACGAATGGATTACTCATTACTAGTAGAGGCACTATGGAGTTGGGGTTGGAAATTCATCAGGAAAGACTGGGATGACTTTTTCCCCAGTTAGATTTCAAGTGGGGAATTGGGATAATGTTTACTTTTGGCATGATATCTAGCGCAATCATAGGGATCTTAGTGCTACATTTCCTTCCATCTACAATTCGGCCTATGACAAGGAGCCTTCATCAATCGTCATCTTCAAATTTCAAATCAGGGGATCTTCTGGAATATTCCCCCTTTACTAGAAAGGTTGCAGACTGGGAAGAACATGCACCCTCTGATTTTTCAGCAGTCTACAATTTTTGGTACCAAAACACCCCCAACGAACCAAATGGGCTTTGGATAGAAACGGTCTTCACTGTTAGATCCTTTTATGGGAAGCTCTCTATGATGAGATCAAATTGCAGCAACCTCTCTTGGATTCACATATGGAAAGAAGCTACCCCTACAAAGGTCAACTTTCTTGCCTAGGAGGCAGCACAGGAAAAACTTTAACCTAGGACAACCTCATTCCCCTTGCCATCTTTTGGTGTGCTTGGAAAGAAAGAACAAGAGAACCTTCAAAGATTCAATTACACCATTACATATTTGCAAAGAGCAGTGTGTTGCTGATGTTTCCAGCTGGCACTGTAGGCAAATTGTGAATGATTATAATGCAAATCTTGATTTTTGTGACACCCTTAGTGGTGGTCGACTGTTTGAACCCTGGATTGGTATCCCCTTGATGCCTCTATGAATGGACTTTCTATAGTAGTTTCTTTGATTGAATTACGTAGGGATTGGATAACTTTGCTTCATTGATGTTGTACATTTTTTGTTCATTATTTCTTAAGTTAGGGCCTTGGAAGATGCCTTAATCCTACCATGTGTATCTTCTTTTCTTCTCTTAATAAATTTCTTTGTTTATTAAAAAAAAGGGCTATCTAAAACAAGCACAATCTTTTTTCAGTGCATTCCATTCTTCTTGATGATGATATCTACACGAGGATCCAACTATATGATGCCCCTTTCTCATGTAATACTTATTCAAGTTGACCTGGTTATGGAGTAGGACAGGCTTCTAGGCTCAAAGGTGCTGGCAAAGGAGTCCAAGTACGAACTGAATTCATCTCTCAAATGTTCTAGAAAATGAACTCATGGGTTCCAAGAGCCAAGATCATATCCAAGGTCACAGAGTAAACATACCATTCTGTGATAGTGGTTTGGGAAGAAGAGAGAATATGATGGGGTGTTTGGTGTGATTGACATCTAAAGACAAGTTGTTTTGTCATGTATGCATAAACAGTAAGCATACCTTGATATAAATTTATGGGAAAAAGGAGTTCATGTTATTATGCAAGGAATATAAATAGTTGTATTTCCCCACTTGCAAGAGCTCCAACCATCAGTGCCATCTCACCATCAGAGTTGCCTGTCCAATTCACGATTGCAAACTTAAGACCACTATACCTTGTCCCACTTCCACCACCAACATTCCATAGAGACATCATAAGTCATTGCATTCACTCTTAACAGTCACCAACATAACACGGGAAAGGATGGATGAAAAAAAAAAACTTCTTAATTCCTTAAGTTTGGGTCTCAATTATTAAATTTCCCTCTAGAATTTTAAAAAACAAAAGAAGGAATCAGAAAATGTGGAAAATAACTAAAAACAAATAGTCATGTGTATGCATATATTTATGGTTGTATACATGTATGTGTTTGAGGATACAGTACATACATGGATACAACTATAAATATGCATGCATACAACTATTTGTTTCAAACTTTTGGACCTTGTATGAAGTGATTTCAATCTAGCACTGACTGTTGCTTTGTGCCTCCAATCCCTGACAATTGCCATTTGCATGATGTCACGGGGTTGACTTTACACCAAAGTTTGCCTATATGATCACATTAAAATAGCTTTCTTAGTCCCTGTTTGGCAGCACTCGAAGAAAGTTCTTATAACATTTCTCACTTAGAATAAGTGTTTGTGCACAATAAGTGGTACTTTGGCATGTTCAAATAGAAGTGCTCATTATATAGAGTACTTAAAAAAACCTTCTTATTTTGAGTGGATTTCTATAAGCAATCCAAGATGGCTTTATGGCACTTTTTATGAGTGCTATTGTCACTACTTGGCACTTTATATAAGTGCTACTGTTCCATTGCTTCTTTTTTGTAAGATTATCATGGGAATTTGTAGACATGGTTCATGTCTCATGCCTTGTCCAACACAGACTTTGTGCAACACATCATATACATGTGAGGAATCATATTGACTCATATAAGACATTCCTAAGCCTATGCTTTTTACCCTTGCTCCATGAGGCTATATTTTGTTGCCAATAAAGCAAAAGAAGGCCACATTGCTAGTATTAATGCCCATGCCTAGACTGTTGCCATTGTGCCTCAATTGATTTGGTTCTACAAAGCTCTACTGAATCTACACAATGGTTTTTCATTGACACTATGTGGTCTGCAGATAGCTACATTGAGTACTTATGGCATGCAACTCTTATGCTAGGTGCTGCTGTTTTCTGCCCATGTGTGGAATCAACAATGTCATTACAAAGCCAACCTTGCTATTACCTTGAAGATGTGTAGTATCCCACCCTTTCATTGATAGTGGTGAAAACACGTGTGCAAGATGCCCCCACTTGTTAACAAGTGCTGACAACCTTTGTCCTTTGATAATAAGTTTTCAAGGTATGAGCCAAACAGATATATGTTATATATTGTATCTTCTTTATTCCAATAATAAGCTGTTTTAGTTTTCGCGGCCCAACCCCCCCCCCCCCCCCCCCCCCCCCAAAAAAAAAAAAAGCCCCACCACCAAAAAAATGAGAGGTTTGGGAGGGGATGGAATAGTTGTGGACCAATTGTGAGGCTTGAGATTTGTTCTCTCTTGCACTGATTTTGGATCTTGGTAAGGCTTGATATGCATTGTTGAACAACAACCTAACAGCTTAAGCTTTTAGACGAAGTGGTGACTTTCACAAGTCTAAGAATCAATAGGAGCTGAAGCGAACTAATTTTGGTGAGAAAATTGAAGGCATAGCTTCTTGGCTTCTTTAGATTTTAATATTGAATGTGAGGTGGGCCACCTTTCTTCTTTGGGTTTACCTCTTTGAGCTTCCCAAAAGTCATGTAGGGGATCTAGTGGTTGGGTGATATGAAAGAAGATTGGCTGGATGGAAGATGCTTTTCTTGTAGAAGGGAGGCCTAGATTAAGTTTTGCTATATATAGAAATCCTTGGAACTTTTATTGGGAATTAAGACAAAATATTTTGGAGATGATCTACTATAGTCAGACAAAATGTTTTTGGTTTGGAATTTTTGGAATTGGTTTTGGCTCATAGATTTAAACCGTGGAACCTGTCCTTCATTTCCTATAAGGTTTGAAATATTTTTGCCTTTGGAAGTGCTTTTTTGGGGTGGATGATGGTGTGAGACGTAGATCTCCACACTGCACTATTTCAGTACAAAGTGGACAATGCCCAAATATATGTTGCACATAGAAAAATAATGAATGTGTCTATAATGTGATGTTGAATTGCTTTGTAGTATGATCATAATGGAAGCCCCTTCTAACGGTCTGTTTGGGATCGTTTTTGTTTTTTGTTTTTTGTTTTCATTTTTGTAGAGTAAAAAAATAGATTATAATAATGTGTTTGTTTACATTGTCAATTTCCTATTTCTATTGTTTGTTTTTGGTTTGCAAAAAAAAAAAAAAAACCTAGAAACTAAATAGAATGTTTAATTTTTAATAATTTTTTTTGTATTAAATCATTTTCTTTTACAGATGTTGCGGGATAAACGCTCTTTGAATGGGTTGCGACAATGCCAAGGGTTGGTTTAAGTGGGTGGCCCTTCATACATATTTTGAATTAAAATAAAAATAAAATTATCATATGAATTTAAAATATAACCAAAATAAATAAATAAAATTTAAAAATAATAAAAGCCATTTAATATATATATATTTATATATTTTTTTTCAAATTTTCATGTACTGTAAGATTGCTCATATAGTGACTTAACAACTAAATAAAATAATTATGATAATTTTTATTTTTATTGTAGTATTTTAAATTGTATTATTATTTTAATCATATTTTTAATTGTCATTTGATTCAAGGGCAAAAATGAGCATTTGTTTAATCAAGTTTTTAATTTCTTTTAGTTTTAGAAACATTAACCAATTAGGTTGCTTGTTTTTGGTTTTAAGTTTTCGTTTTCAGAATTTCTTATAGCAATACCAAACAACTCAGCTTTTGGAGCCTCTTGGTGTTTCTAAGCAATTTCGTTTGAAGCTTGCCTTAGCTGGAGTGCTAGCATTTAAACAATGGCATGTGGAAGAAGCAGGATAGAAGAATTGGTGCAAATAGATTCCTGTAACATTGAGTAAAAGGCTTGATGCTTTGGTGTTTATTTCTTTTGGCTTCAAACTGCCCTATTTTTTGGTCTCATATGTTGGGACTGGGTGACATTTTACTTTCTTTTGTATACTTGCCCCCTGCCCACTTATTAGACTTCTTTTTCCTATAATAAATTCTGTTTACCTGTCAAAAGAAGCCGTCACAAGGGGTCTCGCTGATCTCGCATACATGGGGGCTTTATGCATCGGGCTGCCCTTTTCTCACAGACAAAATTGATCAGTATGCTACCATGGATGTTGGAGTATCAAATGCCACCTTGGTTATCTTGCTCTGTTTAATTAATTTATGTGTATTAACTTTTCCTGGCAGGAGCTGGAGAAGATGTTAACCAGTGCACCGCGTCCAGAACCAAAGTATCAACTTCGCAGAACGAGTTCAGCCCCATTTTAAAATTCATGCGTGGAAGTTGTGTACGATGGGGTTTGCTTCTGGCTGTCTGGCTTAAAAATTATCCCTGCAATTTTTTTTCTCCAGAGCTTAATATCTATTGTTTGCTGCGGGCAGTTCTGTTGTGCATCTCCCTGTTTTGAGGCTTCACTTGTATGTAGTTACCCATGTAGTTGCATTTTTAAGATCATGTGGGATGCTTGTATTTAGCCATTCAGTGTTTATCAGTTAAAGGTTTGAGCTTTTTTACAGACTTTTTTAATATAGGCTCCTTTTTCTTTCACCCCTTGCTCTCTAATGTTTTTTGGTTATTTTTGTGGTCAGCTTCCTATATTATGCTTCCATAGAGTTTTGCCAGTTTGTGGTTTGAGGGTGAGCACGACTCGAGGAGTTTATATTTTCCTTGCATAGCATTAAAAAGCAGCTTATGGTCAATTCCCTGGAGACCTCATGATTTTTTATATTTTTTTAGCACTCTGGTTGTAACACTGCACACAATCTAACATCAAAACCAACTGCGAAAATGCTTGATGACACGGGCCCATGTCATCACGAGACTTCAATTTTATGAAGTTATTTCCTTGATCTGATGCATTCACAAGTTATTTTATGCCGTTTTTCATTGGGAGGTCACCTTGAACATCACTTTCAAATACACACCACCAGGTGGTTTTACATTTGATGATAATGTAGAAAAGATGCTCTCCTTTGTAAGCCTCGTTTAGAACTAAAAAATTACACATAAGAGTTGAAAAAAATTCATAAAGTAAAACAATATGTAAATAAATAAAAAGCAAAACAGTTTTAATATAATCAGTACTTTTTTTTTCTCCAAATAAATTTCTTGATACCAAAACCAATTTCAAAATAACTCTCCAAAGCTTGAATTGGCTTTGTCAAAATTCAAGATTTTTCATTTTCCCAAGCATCTAGATGTCATGGACTTCTCAAGGGAAATCATATATTATTTTTTTTTCATTTTTCTTAATAACAAAACATATAAAAATGAAAATACAATGAAAATTGCATTTTTATTTATAGGTGAACAATGAAAAAACAAAATTTTAGTTTTACACACCATAGACATTTAGTTTTCTTTTGAATTATGTTAAACTTTTATTTTTTATAGAATGGCAACTAAATCCCCTTGTTCTTTCCTTTCATTTCCCTAAATAAATTTAAAAGGAGGTTGGTCAATTTTTGACACTTTGAAGGAGAAGTTTGCATCATTACAAAACATGAAAGATTCAATAATTCAAAAAAAATAATAATAATAATAATAAAATACATACACATCATTAGAACATGGCGGTCACTTGAAGAATTTGGGGGAAAAAACTTGGGATTAATTTACTATGAATTTAGTATGTTAACCATAAAATAGGCAATAGAAAATCTAAAAGAATGCTAGGGGAAACATTGATAAATTTCCTCAAATTTGAAAAGAACCAGGAAGTAAGTTAAAATTCCCAAGCACAAGGAATTTCCAAAACTGAGCTAAACCTACCACTGCCTATCAATTAATTGCTGCTAGCTATGCTTCCTGCACATGCAAAATTCTCCAAGCTAATAAAGTGCAGATACTAACAGAAGAACATAGAGCTACGCACATTTTGATGCAGCTGTGGCAACTCTGGAACTGGAACAGTGCCAACTGCTGTTAACCCACCATGGCTAGAGGATGACTCTGACAATTCATCAAACTTAACAAACTGTAATAACTGGCTTGCAGCCAAGTGGGCATAACATATTGGGGCAACTGCAAAAATTAACCAAAAAAAAAGGAAAAAAGTAAGTACATACAGTATTAGAAAGCCATTCTTCTCTAGAGTTCTAATCCAAATACATGCTGTTTGGTGCATGAAGAAACAGGCATTCAAAGTACGGAAGAAGGTAGTAAACAACAAAGGATTCATTTGCTTCACAAAATGGAATAAGGTGGGGTATAATAATTTTGCAAGCACTCAATGCAATAGTAAATATCATTCCATCATATAATAGGATAGAGAAATAAAAATTCCTGCAGTAAAAATTTGGATGATCATTCTTTGTCCATTCCATGTTATGGCCTAGTAACTTTGCTTTGTCATTATCTTTATATCAACACAATTTTTTAAGGCATTAAACCCCTTATGCACCATGGACATTCTGCTCTTATTCGCATCAGTAGACATTCCATGAACCAAATATAAACTAGATATTTATAAGAAATGCACTACCTATTGAAATAGCTGTGGTGCTTCTTTGGTACCTGCAAAATATATAGTAGTTATCAGTTACTGTATCAATAAAATCATAGTTAAGACGAAAAAAAGGGTTAGGAAAAACATTTTATTCTGTACTGATGTCATTAAAAATGCCCATGAGAAGATACATCTCAAGTATCTACTTACACGTAAGACAGTGAATGCACAAGCTCTTGCAAATCATCTGCTGAGAAGCCAAGCTCATCAAATAAAACATGATAATGTGTAGGCCGTGTTGTGCCCTAAAAAAGCATTAATAACATAATCAAGTCAGTATATCCAACATTGTCAATGACAGTCATCAGTTCTACTGAATAAAAATTAAAAGCAAATTTAAGTTTGCTTCATTTGAAAACTTACAATCATCCCAGCATGCGCACACATATAGAAATCATTACTTCTTGGATGGCAAACTTTACTGTCAATGACAGTCCCTGCACGCAAAAATTTAATGAAAAAAAGTGTTGCAGAAACCACGTCTGAATATTTTTCAAGGCTTATCATTTTCTAGAGATGAAAAGTGACCAACCAGGGGGCACATTATCAGGGGATGAAGCTTGGAAGAACTTTGTGTGATGATTTTTTTGTGCAACAATCAAAGTGAATTTTGGAGACCATTTATCATCGAGAAATTTGCAGGCCTGCAAAACATAAAACAAGCTTAACTATACATGAAAAAGTATTTCACATTCAATAAGTTAACACAAGTTCCATATATGAAAAACCTCAATAATTTGATCCAATTCAACATTCAAGACTTGGTTGAATTGTGACTCGCTGACTCCATCCCTAAAATTATCAAGCAGCAAACAATAAGAAAGAGTAAATATATTGAAGCAGAAAAGAGGTGGAAAAAAGAGAAGAAAATAAAAACTCAAGCAAATATAAATGAGAATATCACTATATCCTCGAGGGAAATAGGGGATAGGAACATGTGAACAAACAAGTTGTGTTTGCAAGAATTAATTTCAAGCCTTAGAATGGGATTTCTGTGGATTTAGACAAAATTCAGCATAATTTTGTGTTGCATTTTATCAAAATCCACACAAACCAAAATCTAGTCCAAATTTGAAGTTGCCAAACATGGGATACGCCTTCTTTAATAAAGTGATATTCTGCAGTAGGATCACATACCAATGCTGTACAACTTGACCTTTTCTTGGTTCATTTCAATACCCATTCCATGGTCTAATTTATCAAGAAATCAGAATAGATAAAATTAAATAGGTGAAAATAATTTTCAAAACCATGATTTATTTTGTGTATTGTAAAAATGTTATAATAATTACAATGTCTTCAAGCACAGTTGGAGGCTGTAACCATTAGAGGATCAACAGATGACAGATATTCAGTGGTCCAAGAAAGCAAAATGAAAGGGAAAGGGGTGTGGGGGTGTGGGAATAGGCCAAATGGCCCTTTCTCCAAATAGCAACATTGAAATTGAGGAAGGATGTTATTTTGCTTGGTGAAATAGTGATCAAGATGCATCTTGTCTTTTAACTGGCCATTGGGCATTGAATAAGGGGTGGATAAGGTGCCATCTTTGTGCTTCAAATGAAAAAAGGATTTCAATTCACATGTGAGGGTGACGCCGAGTCTCCATGGACATGGAATCTGTCAAAATTTTCAAATTGGAATGAAATTGAAGTTCATATTGTGCAATTAGTGAAGCAGAGAGTCAATTTGGGTTTATTAGGATAAAATTGGTGTCAATCAGGGTTGTTGAAAATGGAATAAGTTTGCAAAGATTGAGGTTCAAATTATCTACTTCTGGGGAAATTGAGTGATGATTTGATTAATCAAGGTAAAATTACTGCTAATTACAGTTTTCTAAACAAAAGTAGGTTTTGAAATTTGGGTTGTAGGAGAAAAACAGGCTTCAAGGCTAAAAACAAGCAGAGCCACGCTTTGACCAGCTTGAATTCAGCTAGTTTGCTTGAAAACGATATAGAGCTTGAAGTGTGTTGTTCAAACTTGGTTCGTTTAGCATATATATATAACTTGAGCTTGACTCAATTAAAGCTTTTTCATATTAATAAATGAGTTAAGCTCAAGTAGAGCTCAAAATCTCAAGTTCAAGCTCATAACTCAAATATAGGCTAGTATCACGTTAATAAACGAATTGATCAGAAAGTGTGTTGATCTCGGCTCAAGCTCAATTCAATAGAGCTCTTTCACATTAATAAATGAGCCATGCTCAAGTATAGCTTGAAAGCTCGAGTTCAAGCTCAAAATCAACTCAACTAAAGATAGTTTCAAACTAAATAATGAGCCAATCAAGTAAACTAGTTAAAGATAATTGCTAAGAAAGATAATTTGGGGGAAAATAGACTTCAATATTTAAAAATCAAATATTTAACAAGAACAATAATAAGTTAGTTCACGAGCTTAATATCAAGTTGGTTCATGAGCTAATGAGGAGCCAACAAATTAGTCGGCTTGCATGAGCTGGTAAACGAGCTAGCTTGCAAACCTAGCAGCCGAGAATGATATGCAGCTTGGGCTCGACCCATTTACTTGATGAGTTTGAAAGTCGAGCCCAAGTTGGGCTTGTCTAATTTGATAAATGAGTTTGAATGAGTCATTGTCGAGCTAAGAACCAAGTAGCTCATGAGTCATTTGCAGCCCTTTCAATCGAGGACAAGGATAAGGTAAAAGTGACACAAAATAAAATAATAATAATAATAATAATAATAAGCAAATATATTTTGTAATCAAAATGGGTGGATACATTTTCACTAAAATTTATAGCTATTGCAGCCACTGAAATATCTAAAATCTTAATGGGACAAAACCAAATATTTAATATGGGATACAGGATTTGACTCGCTGAAATCCCGTGCTTACTTTGAGTAATAATAAACCTAAACATGAAAGCATTGTGGGAAAAAATTATCCTTCAATTGCATCATGTTTCTATTGAAGCAACCCAATTGGGCTATGAACAAGTCATCCTGAAGAAGACTTGTAGCAAATGAATACCCTACTAGATATAAATTGATTTACTACCAACTTGTCAAACATAAAATTATCAACATACCTGAAAATGATTATCTGCTCAGGTTTCCTTTGCCCTGAACTTAGATAGAAATCCACTAATGCCTCCCTGAAAGAGAAGAGGCAGAACATATATTTAAAGCATAGAGGGAAAAGACCAATTTGAAAGTAGAACAAGGGGAAAAACAACTTGAATTTCAGTAGATATCTGTCAGGCTATGCATACAAATTCAATTTTTTAAAAAAAAAATTAAAATAACTGCTAGAAATGCCACAACAATGATTTGGAAAAAATCATTGAAGTGAAGAACCCACCGAATTATGCCTTGGTCTTCAGTATCAGAAACGCGCTTAAATAGAGAATCGATCATTTCAACCTTTGGTGACTGTGTGCGCACAGTGGCTCTATAACGAGATATCAGTGGCCACTGCCTGGAACTGACAACCTAATAATTCAAATAAATACGAAGTAGCGTCAAAATATGTGGTAATGAATATTGAGTCAATCATTGTATCTTAACATGAATACTAAAGCGATGATATTTACGTACAACATGCATATTTTACAGAGTGCAAGTCCTAGTTGATGTCAATAAAGTACACAAAACTATTTGGATATGAAGAAAATGATACACCAGCAAAAGACAAGACATCCCAAGGTCACTTGATTTCTATAGAAAGTTTAATGAGGCTTGCGTATTAATATTAAGCGGAAATATTACCGCAGCAATAGATGGCATATCAGACCGGCCAGGAGAGCCATGTGACACATCCATCCCAATGACTAAGGTAGGAGTGCGAGAGACGAGAGGAATAGAAGGACTACATTCCACTGATAACAATGAATTCATACCACCAAGCTGCGCAAAGACAAGAGGGCAAAAAAATGACAGGTGAATATATATGGAAATTCCTGCAGACAAATGGATGGGGTAAATGTATATATAATGAAGTCATTTGTAGCCTCAGTATCATACCTTGGCATTGATTTTCAATAGCACATTTGTAAGGTATTGATCATTCACTCTTGTTGGAGCAATGCACTGAGTTACAACTCCAAGATCAGAAAGATTCCTCCTCTTCCATGGTCCTTCAATTTATGCATATTGAGTTAATGGAAATAGGATAATAAAAGATCAAAAGACACAAGAAAGCACTGCAGAATGCAAACAACCATAGATATCAGAGTTCTTCCTCTCTGGGAGAAGACAAAGAATAAGCTGGGGTGCACCAGGGAGCTTTGCTTTTATAATTTCAAGCATCTTGTCCACTCTAGCTGGAGCTGGCATACGGCGAGATGAAGGATGTTCTTCAAAGACTTCATATGGAGGACTTATGCTCTAGAACAAAAGGGAAAAAAGGAATTAATGTATAGGGTTTTAGATTTGAAGAAGCAAGGTATTCAAAAGTATAATACAATACTAACAATTCCCTTCATTGATCCGCATTTGACTAGATCTCTACACAGATTGTTAAGATCACACCGGGCAGAGAAATTAACAACTGCCCACCGTTCAATCTTTGTCGGTTCAACTAATTTCTACACCCAAATTAAAGACAATTTTAAGTCATGAAAAAATGAGATAAAAAGTTTTAGTACAGTAAACAAATGCACAACAAAAAATAATTATGGAACCTTGTTGTTGAAGTTCCAGCGCCCATTTCGAGGGGCAAAGTCCTCTCCATTGCCCAATTTTAACTGCAGTAAAATAACAATGAATAAAGCAAATGAAAAGACTATAAATTCATAATGATAAGTTCATATAAAGCATTGAAAAGAATCAGCAATCATAAAAAAGGAACAAACACTTACCCTTGGGGCAGGCAAGACACGGCCTTCAATTTCAGTAAGCTGAGAACTAATTGAAATTCCAGAGGACCGAAGCATTGGGTCTGCCTCATAGTTATTAGTTCTTAATGCCTGCCAGAAAACCCAAGTGAAAAACCAATAATAAAGTAAATACAAAATGGCTTGGTAGAACCTACATCAGTTAGGACTCTAATCCGTTCATTGGGCTTCTGCCTGGATTTCTCAACAAGAGAGGCTCTTTGCAAAACAGTCAAGGCCTTTGTATAACGTTGCAAGGACAACAAGGTACAAAGCTATACAAGCACGAGAACGATATAATTAGTTTTTTATAGCAATAATGAAACCCTTTATAGTAATTGGGAATGCAAGTTACCTCAATAGGAAAGTAAACAGGACGCTTCGATCTCCCAACATTAATGCATGGGAAATCTGCTGAATATTGCAAATCTATGCGGCGATGATTAACAAAATAGTCATAAACCGTCATTTCAACTGCATCAGCGGCACCATCCCCATCTGTCCCACTTCTCTGTTTCATCGAGAACCTGCAAGTGGGAAAATTCCAACCAAGTAAATATCAGTTTGTTTAGAAACATCACAAGATCATTGAACATGCAGATGATATCAATCAATACAATCCCAGGGGGAAAAACTCACATCTGATCTTTGCACAAATTTTCACTCAATCCTGTAATTTTGAACTCTGCATTAGAAGGGCTGGTCTTGATCCTTAAATTCTTTAGCATCCTTTTAGCCTGTTATCAAATATGCGGTTCTAGATCCAGATTTAAGTTTCCCATTGACATAATATTGAAATTGGCAGGAAACATTTTATACCTTAACCCAATCAATTTGGTAAGGACCTCTAACATTTTGATTGGCAATCAAAAATTCAACAACAGGACCAGGCCTCACAGTCATTGTAGTTGACACATCTGTATTAAGGAAAAACAAATAAAACAACCTTGATAAACAGAGAGAAAAGTAGATCGGATCCTACAAAGCAGGGACTCACCAATGTTCAGGGATAGACCCCCTTGTGTTGCTCTGAAACTTGAATGGAAGCCCCGGCATCCTTGCACTCCACCCCCCAAGTCAGTAAAGTTTCTTGCATCATCATGGAAGAAAGATTGGCGCACTAGGAGACAGCCCCTGCAGAGAAACACAATTAAGTATAATCATAGCATTGGTGTCTATGTGTGTATCATCCAAATACTTTGCAGAACAAATTTTCACATACTGCTTAGCTGCATGCTGCCTTAATACGATGTCCAGAACTCGAAGTGCTTCTTGAAACTGCTCTGATTCCTGACCGCGCAATGCATTAGCAATTGCTTGCAATGGGATTTTAGTTGCAAAATTAATCTCCACCTTGAATGTTTTGGACCGGTACGGGCGCTTAAATCTCTTCCTATCACCCTCACTTGGGCCGCCTCCAGGGCTGTCGTTTCCTCCAGCTCTGACCACCAAAAAGAAGTTGATAACTCAACACAAACAAGGGATGTGATGCAACATCAGAATATTTTACCTGCTTGACGCGACATCCTCCAAGACAACAGTGAATTCATGCTGCTTGTGTGGAAGAGAACCAAGAGTGAACAGACTTTTTTCACCATCGTATGCAAAATGTCTCCCTGCCAATTCAGAACTGTAAGTTTGTTGAACCTTGTCAATTACCCTCCTGCCAATACCCTTAACCTCAACAGGGTGTCCATCTTCAAAAAATATAGCAACCTGCCCCAGCATAAAACACCAGCAGGAAACTATTCATAATTCCATTATCAGAGTTTTCACAGCAGACACAGACGCAACAAAAAAGAGATTGTAAAAGAGACATACACTGTAATGGAAGAAGTGACCATCCGACTTTGACATTGAAACCTTGTAGTGGTTGGTTAGAAGCCGTAGCTTCTGGCCTTTAGTCCCAAGTCCACGCCTAGCAGCTGGCAGGCGTTTTGGGGATGTCAGTTTCTTCGGTGCTTCTAGACTCCGGCTTTGTTCTGCCTTAATTGGGACTACATCTGGGGGAATTACAGGTGGAGGTGGTGGCAATGGCTCGGACCCGGCATCACCTTTTGCCCCCAAAGGATCCATTCCCTAAACCTTAACATGGGAAAATAATGTAGACATGTAAAGAAACCTTGTGGAGTTGGGTCTGATGAATTGGAGGTCAAGTAGTGCAAAAAGTGAACAGTTTAAAACAATTTCCAATTGTTCGCAAAAACAGAGTCGAGAATTTATGAAAATAAATTCAGTAAACTCTATCAGAAAGCAAATAGAGGCTTGATGCCATGCAGGAAGAGTCCCAGAGCATGAAAAAAAACGAATAAACTCCAACGATTATTTAAGGAGAACTAAAATCAGAAAATTTTCACAGTGAATTCACAATTTTGACTTTGCAACCAGATGCCAGATTTCAATGCAAATAGTGTCCTGAGCACAAGCAGGTTCACTCCCCCCCTCAACAGCCCAGGGAGGGACATTCAGATCAAAATAAATCTTCATAATATTCAATGTGAGAGTAGACACTGAAACGGAATTGAATCATCCACAAACTTTTGGAAAAACAGAACGCTCTCAAGCCTCAGGAAGCACACAAAGCGAACATAGTAATGTTTTTTTTCACAAAACCAAGAAATAGCAAATAAAAACTTGCAATTATGAAAAAACCCATAGTAATGTTTTTTTTTCCAAAAACTCACAAATCTATGAAACAAGAAAGACAATGTTTTAAAACAGGGTCTGAGTATGGAAAAAGATATAAATACCAGAGAAAATATAGCAGCATATGATGAGTACAATTCATCACAATAAACGTAAAGCAAAGTCATTAAAATATGAATACGAATAAATAATGTAATAGTCAACCAGGGAGTTGTTTTTGGATAAAACCAGAAAGTGAGATGCAAAACACGAAAATAAATAAGAGTAAGAGCGACTTCAAGAGCGCACTCATGAACCAAAGTAATTAAAACATGAAAACATTAAATAATATACAATTCTCAGCTAAATAATAAGAACAGCGTCGCCATTAATGAAACATACACAAGATCTTTAAAAGAACACAAAACTGTTTTGAGAAACAGAGAGAACAAATAATGAAACAATCATGGCGCTCCAAAAAAACAAAAAAAAAGAAAGAAACAGATAGAAGAACACAGCCTTTGAACCCCCTTAAAACTGCACAAAACCCATAAAACGCGTTAGAGGATCCCCTTCAAACGCTTGCAAAATATGGCGTGCGGCTTCGCCGTTAACAAAAAAGAATAAAAAACAAGGACTCGTAATAAAAGCACCGAGGCGATGAAATAAATGACTTGAAATAAGAGCAACAATGCAACCAGGACGTACATAACTTCACCAAGCGAGACTAAAAAACTCAAAATTACAACCTAACAGATAGATTTTTTAATCAGCAAAATTGACAGAGAAAGCCCGAAAATCACCGGCACCAACACGAAGAAGATAACCTCCATGAAACTTCACAAAACCAAAAACCCACGTCAAAACCGCAAAACTACAGTGCAAGAAACAGATTCCGAATAAGAAGAATAAACATCAAGAAATATCATAACAAACCAGAACGGGAAGAAGAAAACAGAGCACCCATGTGCACCAACCAACACGAAGGCGAACCCCCCCCCCCTTAAACCTCACACCACCAAGAACACCACGCGTAGAAAAGTGCAAAACCACAAACCCACTCGCAGATTTTCAAATCATTCGAAAAAGAAAAACGTCATCAACACACAACTAGAAGAAACAGATACACCAAAAAAAAAAAAAAAGCAATACAGAGGGTAGCGGAAAGCTCAAACCTACAGCAACCTCGCAACCTTCGCAGAGCGCAAAACCCTAATAAGCTTCGCGGGGGAGCGAAACAGAGTTTCCGTGAGATTGAGAGGAGGCTATGGCGGACTCCGTTGCGGCGACGTCTAAAAATATACCGGCGCGGCTGCCCTCGCCGCTATTATCAATAGCAGTAACGTACGGACGGACGGGTGCAATCAGCGGGCGCCACGCGTCCCTTGGCTCCCCGGGAAGTTTTGAAAATAGGAGATTGACCCCCGGGGACCTGCTAATAATTTCGAGATTGACTCCTTCAGAATCGCAGTTTGATTTTGCACTTACCGTTTTTACTCCTTTTTTGCATTTTTCATGGGAAGCGTACGCCAGAGAGTTTCCTTTTTGCTCTTCTTTCTGTTTATATTGAACCCTTTAATTTTAGGAATGGGAGGGGAAAATATTTTATTTTTATTCTCTTATCATTTACTTCCCAAATTGTGTATTAAATAAACATTTTGAAGATTTTTTTTTTATCCCAAGATTTGAGCACCAATATTTCAAGAATTACATTTTCTAGCTTCGAAAATTGATAATTTCAAAACCCTATGTTGAGCTTGATTCATAAAATCAATTGAAGATTTTCAAGAATGCTCAGATTGATTTTTGAACATTCTCACATTTTAGAACTATGAGTCTCATTTTCGTAAATCCTACAGACACTTGTTGTGCTCTACACTCTTTTTCATATCACTAAAAAGGTGATTACTCCGGTGCCTAAAAATTAAAAATCACTAATAAAGCGTGACGTTCTATTTTTGAATTCAGCTGATTTTCTTTTTTATGCTTCGTGCACTTACGTAAAATTCTATTTTCATTTATTTGTGTTATCTATGTGGTTTTAAATAAATATTGCATGGAAATTTTATAAATGGTTCTACTTTAATCCGAATGGGATTAGGAAGGGAGAGTAAGGTTTGTCCAAATAAATCGCGAGAAAGGTCAAATACTTGGTCTAGCCAAATGGGTTGTTTAGGTGCATCAAACCAAATACTATCCATGTTAAATTATCGCTCAAAATATAAAAGTGGTACATTACCAATAATTGAATTATCACCCAAATAATTATTATGTGTTCCGATTAATAATGACTCATTCAAACTTGTTTACTAAGTTAAACGAGTCATACTCGACTTACGAGTTATCTCATTTACTAGCTCACAAGTCGGTTCATTACTAACTTTTGAACTAACTCAATATTGGACTTGCGAACTAAATATTAATCTTATATATATTTATTAACTATCAATTATCTTTAACTTAAAACAAAATAACATACTATGTCCGCATAGTATCCTTAATCTTAATATCTGACTCATTAGAGTTTGTAGTATGACAGTTTTTTTCTCATTTTAATTTCTATCCATCTCGATTGATTAATATCTACTTTTTTTTTATCAAATACAATACACACACGAGTTTAGTAATAATTATATAATTGTATGATTAATAATTATGCACATACAATATAATTTTACGATGCCCAAATTTAGTCAACTAGTAATAAATCAATTATATTTTAATTTTTAATTTAAGATAGTGTAGATATATATTATGGAGTTAATAAATTATGGGACGGTGATAAATAAAGTATATGATCATTTATGATCTTATTTTAATTATAGTCTTAGATGCTGAATTTTTTTATGAGTTGAGTAATTTTTTAGTATTATATTTTGTCTATTGAATTTTGTATTAAAATATTATGTACAAACATAGTTTTTTTCTTTTAATTTATGAGAATTTAAGGATATTTTGGAAAAATATAGTAATTTTATCATCAATTCCAGGAACAAAATAATTATGGGAATGCTATATTCTCATCGATATATCAGTAATATTATTATAAATCAAATATAGGAACCCAATATTCTCGAGAGTCCTTATTTCAAGTACCGATATTTTCAAAAAATCGTGATGTTGGAGGGCATCTAAGATTTAATGAACCAAATGCTATATTAATTGTAGGTGGATATTTTGTGAGATTATAAATTGATTTCATTACCATTAATTTTTTTTTTTTAATTTATACTTGGTATTTTTCTTTAATGCCAAGCTTTCGGTTCATAAATTTATTATAACTTGAAAAATATGTTATGTAATAATTAATAGAGCATGTTAGTTTCAATCATATATTTGAATACATCCAATAATTTTATGTGAAACAAGAATCACTCACTATTCATGAATAATCGAAAACCCGTATCATAAATACACATTATATCAAAACCCAACAGAGTCTGCTGCTTTCTTTAAATAAAACTTTGTTATACATTATAAAGATGCTTGTTTTGTTAGGTATATATTTTTTTAATATTAAATATATGTATAGTTGTTGGTGAGAAAATAAATATTAAGCTATGTTCATATTTTAAATAGAGTCTTTATCTTTTTCATGGTTACATATCAATATTCTATCTTTCCGTTATAGTATAATAATTAATATAGTTTACAAGTGATTATGTTTGTTTTTTATTATCATAGACAAACTCATTATACGTAATTTGTTCAAATGCATTTTCCTAAAGAAGCTAAGTATTTGACTTTAATAGATAAGGAATGTTTCGTTTCTTTTTCTTTTTATAATAATATACCATATAATATATTCAAAGACAATAGAAGAAAAATGCATATGAAGAATTTTATAATAACATATTGTTCATTAATGTAAAAAATACCTTGGTCAACTTTACATATAACATATTATTTTTTAAATTGCATTTAATAATTATATTGAGTTCGACAGATTAATTTTAGTATTGAATTTGACAAAGTTTTTAACATTTT